>NW_027140152.1:0-156412 GCF_036365525.1 Heterodontus francisci
CCACACACTGAAACCCCTTCCCCACGCACTGAAGCCCATCCCCACAGACTAAAACCTCTTCCACACACTGAAACACCTTCCCTACGCACTGAAACCACTTCCACACACACCTAAACAACTTCCCCACGCACTGCAACCCATCCCCACACACTGAAACCTCTTCCACACACTGAAACCCATTCCACACACACTGAAGCCCCTTCCCCACGCACTAAAACCCATCCCCACGCAGTGAAACCTCTTCCATACACACTGAAACCCCTTCCACACGCACTGAAACACCTTCCCCTCAAACTGAAACCTCTTCACACACACTGAAACCCATCCCCACACACTGAAATCTCTTCCACACATACTACAACCCCTTCCCCACACACTCAAACCCATTCCCCACACACTGAAACCCATCCCCACGCACTGAAGCCCTTCCCCACGTACTGATACCCATCCCCACACACTGAAAACCCTTCACCACACACTGAAACCCCTTCCCCACACACTGTAACAAATCTCCACACACTGAAACCCCTTCCCCACCCACTGAATCCCTTCCCCACACACTGAAACGCCTTCCCCACACACTGAAACCCATCCCCACACATTGAAACCTCTTCCCCACACACTGAAACCCCTTCGCCACACGCTGAAACCTCTTCTACAGACACTGAAACCCATCCGCACTCACTGAAACACCTTCCCTACACAATAAAACCCCTTCCCTACACACTAAAACCCCTTCCCTACACACTGAAACACCTTCCCCGCACACTGAAACCCCTTCCCTACACGCTGAAACCCCTTCCCACCACATGGAAACACCTTCCTTTCAAATTGAAACCCCTTCCCCGCACACTGAAACCCATTCCCCACACACTGAAACCCCTTCCCCGCACACTGAAACCCATTCCCCACACCTTGAAACCAATCCTCACACACACTGAAACCTCTTCCACACACACTGAAACCCATTCCCCACACACTGAAACCCACTCCCCACACTCTGAAACCCGTTCCCCGCTCACTGAAACACCTTCCCCACACACGGAATCACCTTCCCCACACAGTGAAACACCTTCCTCACACATGGAAACCCATCCTCACACACACTGAAACCCTTTCCCTACACACTGAAACCCCTTCCCCGCTCACTGAAACCCTTCCCTGCACACTAGAACCCCTTCCCTACACAGTGAAACCCCTTCCCCGCACACTGAAACCCCTTCCACACACTCTGAAACACCTTCCCCACACACTGAAATCCATCCCCACACACTGAAACCCCTTCCCCACACACTGAAACCCATCCCCACACACTGAAACCCCTTCCCCACGCACTCAAGCCCTTCTCCACACACTGAAACCCCTTCCCCACACACTGAAACCCTTCCCCACACACTGAAACCTCTTCCACACACACTGAAAACCCTTCCACACACACTGAAACTCTTTCCCCACGCACTGAAACCCCTTCCCCACGCACTGAAACCGCTTCCACACACACTGAAACCCCTTCCCCACGCACTGAAACCCATCTGCACACACTGAAACCTCTTCCACAAACACTGAAACCCATCCCCACACACTGAAGCCTCTTCTACACACTGAATCCCCTTCCCCACGCTCTGAAACCGCTTCAACACACACTGAAACCCCTTCCCCATGCACTGAAACCCATCCCCACTCACTGAAACCTCTTCCACACACACTGAAACCCATCCCCACACACTGAAACCTCTTCCACCCACACTGAAACCCCTTCCACACACTGAAAACTCTTCCACACACACTGAAACCCATCCCCACACACTGAAACCCCTTCCCCACGCACTGAAGCCCATCCCCACACACTAAAACCTCTTCCACACACTGAAACACCTTCCCTACGCACTGAAACCACTTCCACACACACCTAAACAACTTCCCCACGCACTGCAACCCATCCCCACACACTGAAACCTCTTCCACACACTGAAACCCATTCCACACACACTGAAGCCCCTTCCCCACGCACTAAAACCCATCCCCACGCACTGAAACCGCTTCCATACACACTGAAACCCCTTCCACACGCACTGAAACACCTTCCCCTCAAACTGAAACCTCTTCGCACACACTGAAACCCATCCCCACACACTGAAATCTCTTCCACACACACTACAACCCCTTCCCCACACACTCAAACCCATTCCCCACACACTGAAACACATCCCCACACACTGAAGCCCTTCCCCACGCACTGAAACCCATCCCCACACACTGTAAACCCTTCGCCACACACTGAAACCCATTCCCCACACACTGAAACAAATCCCCACACACTGAAACCCCTTCCCCACCCACTGAATCCCTTCCCCACACACTGAAACGCCTTCCCCACACACTGAAACACATCCCCACACACTGAAGCCCTTCCCCACACATTGAAACCTCTTCCCCACACACTGAAACCCCTTCGCCACACGCTGAAACCTCTTCTACAGACACTGAAACCCATCCGCACTCACTGAAACACCTTCCCTACACAATAAAACCCCTTCCCTACACACTAAAACCCCTTCCCTACACACTGAAACCCCTTCCCCACACACTGAAACCCCTTCCCTACACGCTGAAACCCCTTCCCACCACATGGAAACACCTTCCTTTCAAATTGAAACCCCTTCCCCGCACACTGAAACACATACCCCACACACTGAAACACCTTCCCCGCATACTGAAACCCATTCCCCACACCTTGAAACCCATCCTCACACACACTGAAACCTCTTCCACACACACTGAAACCCATTCCCCACACACTGAATCCCATTCCCCACACACTGAAACCCACTCCCCACACTCTGAAACCCGTTCCCCGCACACTGAAACACCTTCCCCACACACGGAATCACCTTCCCCACACAGTGAAACACCTTCCTCACACATGGAAACCCATCCTCACACGCACTGAAACCCTTTCCCTACACACTGAAACCCCTTCCCCGCTCACTGAAACCCCTTCCCTGCACACTAAAACCCCTTCCTTAAACAATGAAACCCCTTCCCCGCACTCTGAAACAGCTTCCCTACACACTGAAACCCCTTCCCCACACTCTGAAACACCTTCCCCGCACACTGAAACCCCTTCCCCACACTCTGAAACACCTTCCCCAGACACTGAAACCCATCCCCACACACTGAAACCCCTTCCCCGTACACTGAAACCCATCCCCACACACTGAAACCCCTTCCGCACACAGTGAAGCCCTTCCCCACACACTGAAACCCCTTCCGCACACAGTGAAGCCCCTTCCCCACGCACTGAAACCCTTCGCCACACACTGAAACCTCTTCCACACACACTGAAACCCCTTCCACACACACTGAAACTCCTTCCCCACGCACTGAAACCCCTTCCCCACGCACTGAATCCCATCCACACACACTGAAACCTCTTCCACACACACTGAAACCCATCCCCACACAATGAAACCTCTTCCACACACTGAAACCCCTTCCCCATGCACTGAAACCGCTTCAACACACACTGAATCCGCTTCCCCATGCACTGAAACCCATCCCCACTCACTGAAACCTCTTCCACCCACACAGAAACCCCTTCCCCACACACAGAAAACTCTTCCACACACACTGAAACCCATCCCCACACACTGAAACCCATTCACCACGCACTGAAAACGCTTCCACACACTCTGAAACCCCTTACCCACGCACTGAAACCCATCTGCACACACTGACACCTCTTCCACACACTGAAACCCCTTCCCCACGCTCTGAAACACCTTCCCCACACACTGAAACCACTTCCACACACTGAAACCCCTTCCCCACGCACTGAAACCCATGCCCACACACTAAAAACTCTTCCACACACTGAAACCCCTTCCCCACGCACTGAAACTGCTCCACACACACTGAAACCCCTTCCCCACGCACTGAAACCCATTCCCCACAAACAGAAACCCATTCCCCACACACTGAAACCTCTTCCGCACACAGTGAAGCCCTTCCCCACACACTGAAACCCCTTCCCCACACACTGAAACCCTTCCCCACACACTGAAACCCTTCGCCACACACTGAAACCTCTTCCACACACACTGAAACCCCTTCCACACACACTGAAACTCCTTCCCCACGCACTGAAACCACTTCCACACACACTGATACAACTTCCCCACGCACTGCACACCATCCCCACACACTGAAACCTCTTCCACACACTGAAACCCCTTCCACACACACTAAAACCCATCCCCGCTCACTGAAACCCCTTCCCTACACAATAAAACCCCTTCCCTACACACTAAAACCCCTTCCCTACACACTGAAACCCGTTCCCCGCACACTGAAACCCCTTGCCTACACGCTGAAACCCCTTCCCTACACACTGAAACCCCTTCCCTACAAACTGAAACCCCTTCCCCGCACACTGAAAACCATTCCCCACACACTGAAACCCCATCCCCGCACACTGAAACCCATTCCCCACACACTGAAACCCTTCGCCACACACTGAAACCTCTTCCACACACACTGAAACCCCTTCCACACACACTGAAACTCCTTCCCCACGCACTGAAACCCCTTCCCCACGCACTGAAACCCATCCACACACACTGAAACCTCTTCCACACACACTGAAACCCATCCCCACACAATGAAACCTCTTCCACACACTGAAACCCCTTCCCCATGCAATGAAACCGCTTCAACACACACTGAATCCGCTTCCCCATGCACTGAAACCCATCCCCACAAACTGAAACCTCTTCCACACACACTGAAACCCATCCTCACACACACTGAAACCCTTTCCCTACACACTGAAACCCCTTCCCCGCTCACTGAAACCCCTTCCCTGCACACTAAAACCCCTTCCCTAAACAATGAAACCCCTTCCCCGCACTCTGAAACACCTTCCCTACACACTGAAACCCCTTCCCTAAACACTGAAACCCCTTCCCCGCACACTGAAACCTATTCCCCACACTCTGAATCCCCTTCCCCGCACACTGAAACCCATTCCCCACAAACAGAAACCCATTCCCCACACACTGAAACCCCTTCCCCACACTCTGAAACACCTTCCCCGCACACTGAAACCCCTTCCCCACACTCTGAAACACCTTCCCCACACACTGAAACCCATCCCCACACACTGAAACCCCTTCCCCGTACACTGAAACCCATCCCCACACACTGAAACCCTTTCCTCACACAGTGAAGCCCTTCCCCACACACTGAAACCCTTCGCCACACACTGAAACCTCTTCCACACACACTGAAACCCCTTCCACACACACTGAAACTCCTTCCCCACGCACTGAAACCCCTTCCCCACGCACTGAATCCCATCCACACACACTGAAACCTCTTCCACACACACTGAAACCCATCCCCACACAATGAAACCTCTTCCACACACTGAAACCCCTTCCCCATGCACTGAAACCGCTTCAACACACACTGAATCCGCTTCCCCATGCACTGAAACCCATCCCCACTCACTGAAACCTCTTCCACCCACACAGAAACCCCTTCCCCACACACAGAAAACTCTTCCACACACACTGAAACCCATCCCCACACACTGAAACCCATTCACCACGCACTGAAAACGCTTCCACACACTCTGAAACCCCTTACCCACGCACTGAAACCCATCTGCACACACTGACACCTCTTCCACACACTGAAACCCCTTCCCCACGCTCTGAAACACCTTCCCCACACACTGAAACCACTTCCACACACTGAAACCCCTTCCCCACGCACTGAAACCCATGCCCACACACTAAAAACTCTTCCACACACTGAAACCCCTTCCCCACGCACTGAAACTGCTCCACACACACTGAAACCCCTTCCCCACGCACTGAAACCCATCCCCACACACTGAAAACACTTCCACACACTGAAGCCCCTTCCCCACGCACAGAAACCCCTTCCCCATGCACTGAAAACCATTCCCCACAAGCCGAAACCTCTTCCACACACACTGAAACCTATCCCCACACACTGAAACCTCTTCCACACACTGAAACACCTTCCCCACGCACTGAAACCCATCCCCACAAACTGAAACCCCTTCCCCACGCACTGAAATCCATCGCCACACACTGAAACCCCTTCCACAAACACTGAAAGCTCTTCCACATACTGAAAGCACTTCCACACACACTGAAGCCCCTTCACCACGCTCTGAAACCCATCCCCACACACTGAAACGTCTTCCACACTCTGAAACCCCTTCCCCACGCACTGAAACCGCTTCCACACACACAGAAACCTCTTCCACACACTGAAACCCCTTCCCCACGCACTGAAACCCATTCCCACACACTATAACCTCTTCCACACACTGAAAAACCTTCCCCACGCACTGAAACCACTTCCACACACAATGAAACCCCTTCCCCACGCACTGCAATCCATCCCCACACACTGAAACTTCTTCCACACACTGAAACCCCTTCCCCACGCACTGAAACCGCTTCCACACACACAGAAACCTCTTCCACACACTGAAACCCATTCCCCACGCACTGAAACCCATTCCCACACACTATAACCTCTTCCACACACTGAAACACCTTCCCCACGCAGTGAAACCACTTCCACACACACTGAAACCCCTTCCCCACGAACTGCAACCCATCCCCACACACTGAAACCCATTCCAAACACACCGAAGCCCCATCCCCACGCACTGAAACCCATCCCCACACACTGAAACCTCTTCCACACACTGAAACCCCTTCCCCACGCACTGAAACCGCTTCCACACACACTGAAACAAATCCCCACACACTGAAACCCCTTCCCCACCCACTGAATCCCTTCCCCACACACTGAAACGCCTTCCCCACACACTGAAACACATCCCCACACACTGAAGCCCTTCCCCACACATTGAAACCTCTTCCCCACACACTGAAACCCCTTCGCCACACGCTGAAACCTCTTCTACAGACACTGAAACCCATCCACACTCACTGAAACACCTTCCCTACACAATAAAACCCCTGCCCTACACACTAAAACCCCTTCCCTGCACACTGAAACCCCTTCCCCGCACACTGAAACCCCTTCCCTACACGCTGAAACACCTTCCCCGCATACTGAAACCCATTCCCCACACCTTGAAACCCATCCTCACACACACTGAAACCCATTCCCCACACACTGAATCCCATTCCCCACACACTGAAACCCACTCCCCACACTCTGAAACCCGTTCCCCGCACACTGAAACACCTTCCCCACACACGGAATCACCTTCCCCACACAGTGAAACACCTTCCTCACACATGGAAACCCATCCTCACACACACTGAAACCCTTTCCCTACACACTGAAACCCCTTCCCCGCTCACTGAAACCCCTTCCCTGCACACTAAAACCCCTTCCCTACACAATGAAAACCCTTCCCCGCACTCTGAAACACCTTCCCTACACACTGAAACCCCTTCCCTACACACTGAAACCCCTTCCCCGCACACTGAAACCTATTCCCCACACTCTGAAACCCCTTCCCCGCACACTGAAACCCATTCCCCACAAACAGAAACCCATTCCCCACACACTGAAACCTCTTCCCCACACTCTGAAACACCTTCCCCGCACACTGAAACCCCTTCCCCACACTCTGAAACACCTTCCCCACACACTGAAACCCATCCCCACACACTGAAACCCCTTCCCCGTACACTGAAACCCATCCCCACACACTGAAACCCTTTCCTCACACAGTGAAGCCCTTCCCCACACACTGAAACCCTTCGCCACACACTGAAACCTCTTCCACACACACTGAAACCCCTTCCACACACACTGAAACTCCTTCCCCACGCACTGAAACCCCTTCCCCACGCACTGAATCCCATCCACACACACTGAAACCTCTTCCACACACACTGAAACCCATCCCCACACAATGAAACCTCTTCCACACACTGAAACCCCTTCCCCATGCACTGAAACCGCTTCAACACACACTGAATCCGCTTCCCCATGCACTGAAACCCATCCCCACTCACTGAAACCTCTTCCACCCACACAGAAACCCCTTCCCCACACACAGAAAACTCTTCCACACACACTGAAACCCATCCCCACACACTGAAACCCATTCACCACGCACTGAAAACGCTTCCACACACTCTGAAACCCCTTACCCACGCACTGAAACCCATCTGCACACACTGACACCTCTTCCACACACTGAAACCCCTTCCCCACGCTCTGAAACACCTTCCCCACACACTGAAACCACTTCCACACACTGAAACCCCTTCCCCACGCACTGAAACCCATGCCCACACACTAAAAACTCTTCCACACACTGAAACCCCTTCCCCACGCACTGAAACTGCTCCACACACACTGAAACCCCTTCCCCACGCACTGAAACCCATCCCCACACACTGAAAACACTTCCACACACTGAAGCCCCTTCCCCACGCACAGAAACCCCTTCCCCATGCACTGAAAACCATTCCCCACAAGCCGAAACCTCTTCCACACACACTGAAACCTATCCCCACACACTGAAACCTCTTCCACACACTGAAACACCTTCCCCACGCACTGAAACCCATCCCCACAAACTGAAACCCCTTCCCCACGCACTGAAATCCATCGCCACACACTGAAACCCCTTCCACAAACACTGAAAGCTCTTCCACATACTGAAAGCACTTCCACACACACTGAAGCCCCTTCACCACGCTCTGAAACCCATCCCCACACACTGAAACGTCTTCCACACTCTGAAACCCCTTCCCCACGCACTGAAACCGCTTCCACACACACAGAAACCTCTTCCACACACTGAAACCCCTTCCCCACGCACTGAAACCCATTCCCACACACTATAACCTCTTCCACACACTGAAAAACCTTCCCCACGCACTGAAACCACTTCCACACACAATGAAACCCCTTCCCCACGCACTGCAATCCATCCCCACACACTGAAACTTCTTCCACACACTGAAACCCCTTCCCCACGCACTGAAACCGCTTCCACACACACAGAAACCTCTTCCACACACTGAAACCCATTCCCCACGCACTGAAACCCATTCCCACACACTATAACCTCTTCCACACACTGAAACACCTTCCCCACGCAGTGAAACCACTTCCACACACACTGAAACCCCTTCCCCACGAACTGCAACCCATCCCCACACACTGAAACCCATTCCAAACACACCGAAGCCCCATCCCCACGCACTGAAACCCATCCCCACACACTGAAACCTCTTCCACACACTGAAACCCCTTCCCCACGCACTGAAACCGCTTCCACACACACTGAAACAAATCCCCACACACTGAAACCCCTTCCCCACCCACTGAATCCCTTCCCCACACACTGAAACGCCTTCCCCACACACTGAAACACATCCCCACACACTGAAGCCCTTCCCCACACATTGAAACCTCTTCCCCACACACTGAAACCCCTTCGCCACACGCTGAAACCTCTTCTACAGACACTGAAACCCATCCACACTCACTGAAACACCTTCCCTACACAATAAAACCCCTGCCCTACACAATAAAACCCCTTCCCTGCACACTGAAACCCCTTCCCCGCACACTGAAACCCCTTCCCTACACGCTGAAACACCTTCCCCACACACTGAAACCCATCCACACACACTGAAACCCCTTCCCCGTACACTGAAACCCATCCCCACACACTGAAACCCCTTCCGCACACAGTGAAGCCCTTCCCCACACACTGAAACCCCTTCCCCACACACTGAAACCCTTCCCCACACACTGAAACCCTTCGCCACACACTGAAACCTCTTCCACACACACTGAAACCCCTTCCACACACACTGAAACTCCTTCCCCACGCACTGAAACCACTTCCACACACACTGAAACAACTTCCCCACGCACTGCACACCATCCCCACACACTGAAACCTCTTCCACACACTGAAACCCCTTCCACACACACTAAAACCCATCCCCGCTCACTGAAACCCCTTCCCTACACAATAAAACCCCTTCCCTACACACTAAAACCCCTTCCCTACGCACTGAAACCCGTTCCCCGCACACTGAAACCCCTTCCCTACACGCTGAAACCCCTTCCCTACACACTGAAACGCCTTCCCTACAAACTGAAACCCCTTCCCCGCACACTGAAACCCATTCCCCACACACTGAAACCCCATCCCCGCACACTGAAACCCATTCCCCACACACTGAAACCCTTCGCCACACACTGAAACCTCTTCCACACACACTGAAACCCCTTCCACACACACTGAAACTCCTTCCCCACGCACTGAAACCCCTTCCCCACGTACTGAAACCCATCCACACACACTGAAACCTCTTCCACACACACTGAAACCCATCCCCACACAATGAAACCTCTTCCACACACTGAAACCCCTTCCCCATGCACTGAAACCGCTTCAACACACACTGAATCCGCTTCCCCATGCACTGAAACCCATCCCCACTCACTGAAACCTCTTCCACCCACACAGAAACGCCTTCCCCACACACAGAAAACTCTTCCACACACACTGAAACCCATCCCCACACACTGAAACCCATTCACCACGCACTGAAAACGCTTCCACACACTCTGAAACCCCTTACCCACGCACTGAAACCCATCTGCACACACTGACACCTCTTCCACACAATGAAACCCCTTCCCCACGCACTGAAACACCTTCCCCACACACTGAAACCACTTCCACACACTGAAACCCCTTCCCCACGCACTGAAACCCATCCCCACACACTGAAACCTCTTCCACACACTGAAACCCCTTCCCCACGCACTGAAACTGCTCCACACACACTGAAACCCCTTCCCCACGCACTGAAACCCATCCCCACACACTGAAACCTCTTCCACACACTGAAACCCCTTCACCACGCACAGAAACCCCTTCCCCATGCACTAAAACCTCTTCCACACACTGAAAGCCCTTTCCCACGCACTGAAACCGCTTCCACACACACTGAAACCCCTTCCCCACGCACTGAAATCCATCCCCACACACTGAAACACCTTCCCCACACACTGAAACCACTTCCACACACTGAAACCCCTTCCCCACGCACTGAAACCCATCCCCACACACTGAAACCTCTTCCACACACTGAAACCCCTTCCCCACGCACTGAAACTGCTCCACACACACTGAAACCTCTTCCACACACACTGAAACCTATCCCCACACACTGAAACCTCTTCCACACACTGAAACACCTTCCCCACGCACTGAAACCCATCCCCACACACTAAAACCTCTTCCACACACTGAAAGCCCTTTCCCACGCACTGAAACCGCTCCCACACACACTGAAACCCCTTCCCCACGCACTGAAATCCATCCCCACACACTGAAACCCCTTCCACAAACACTGAAACCCCTTCCACAAACACTGAAAGCTCTTCCACACACTGAAAGCACTTCCACACACACTGAAGCCCCTTCACCACGCTCTGAAACCCATCCCCACACACTGAAACGTCTTCCACACTCTGAAACCCCTTCCCCACGCACTGAAACCGCTTCCACACACACAGAAACCTCTTCCACACACTGAAACCCCTTCCCCAAACACTGAAACCCATTCCCACACACTATAAACTCTTCCACACACTGAAAAACCTTCCCCACGCACTGAAACCACTTCCACACACAATGAAACCCCTTCCCCACGCATTGCAATCCATCCCCACACACTGAAACTTCTTCCACACACTGAAACCCCTTCCCCACGCACTGAAACCGCTTCCACACACACAGAAACCTCTTACACACACTGAAACCCATTCCCCACGCACTGAAACCCATTCCCACACACTATAACCTCTTCCACACACTGAAACACCTTCCCCACGCACTGAAACCACTTCCACACACACTGAAACCCCTTCCCCACGAACTGCAACCCATCTCCACACACTGAAGCCCCTTCCCCACGCACTGAAACCCATCCCCACACACTGAAACCTCTTCCACACACTGAAACCCCTTCCCCACGCACTGAAACCGCTTCCACACACACTGAAACCCCTTCCAACCGCACTGAAACCCATCCCCACAAACTGAAACCTCTTCCACACACACTGAAACCCATCCACACACACTGAAACCTCTTCCACACACAGTCAAACCCCTTCCCCACACACTGAAACCCCTTCCCCACACACTGAAACCCATCCCCACACACTGAAGCCCTTCCCCACGCACTGTAACCCATCCTCTCAAACTGAAAGCCCTTCCCCACACACTGGAACCCCTTCCCCACACACTGAAACCCTTCCCCACACACTGAAACACATCCCCACACACTGAAACCCCTTTGCCACACACTGAAACCCATCCCCACACACCGAAACCCCTTCCCCACACACTGAAACCCATCCCCACACACTGAAGCCCTTCCCCACACACTGAAACCCCTTCCCCACACACTGAAACCCTTCCCCACATACTTAAACCCTTCCCCACACACTGAATCCTCTTCCACACACTGAAACCCCTTCCCCGCACACTGAAACCAATTCCCCGCAGACTGAAACAGATTCCCCACACACTGAAACCCCTTCCCTACACACTGAAACCCCATCCCCGCACACTGCAACGCATTCCCCACACACTGAAACCCATTCCCCACACACTGAAACTCCTTCCCCGCACAATGAAACCCCTTCCCCGATCGCTGAAACACCTTCCCCACACACTGATACCCTTTCCCCACACACTGTAACCCCTTACCCACAGTCTGAAACCCCTTCCCCGAACACTGAAACACCGTTCACACACAGTGAAGCCCCTTCCCCGCACACTGAAACACCTTCCTCACACACTGAAACCCATCCTCAAACACATGGAAACCCCTTCCCTACTCACTGAAACCCCTTCCCCGCACACTGAACCCCCTTCCCTACACCCTGAAACCCCTTCCCTACACACTGAAACCCCTACCCCGCAAACTGAAACCAATTCCCCACAATCTGAAACCCCTTCCCTACACACTGAAACCCCTTCCCCGCACACTGAAACTCATTCCCCACACACTGAAACCCATTCCACACACACTGAAAGCCCTTCCCCTAACTCAGAAACCCTTCCCCGCTCGCTGAAACATCTTCCCCACACACTGAAACCCCTTCCCCACACACTGAAACCCCTTCCCCTCACACTGAAACTCATTCCCCACACACTGAAACCCATTCCACACACACTGAAAGCCCTTCCCCTAACTCAGAAACCCTTCCCCGCTCGCTGAAACATCTTCCCCACACACTGAAAACCCTTCCCCGCTCGCTGAAACACCTTCCCCAAACACTGAAACACCTTCCCCACACACTGAAACCTCTTCCACAGGCACTGAATCCCCTTCCCCACACACTGAAACCCATTACCCACACACTGAAACCCATTGACCACACACTGAAACCCATTCGCCACACTCTGAAACCCCTTCCCCGCACACTGAAACACCTTCCCCACATACTGAAACCCATCCTCACACACACTGACACCTCTTCCAAACACACTGAAACCAATTCCCCACACACTGAAACCCATGCCCCACACACTGATACCACTTCGCAACACTCTGAAACCCCTTCCCCGCACACTGATACACCTTCCCCACACACTGAATCCCCTTCCCCACACAGTGGAACACCTTCATCACACATTGAAAACCATCCTCACACACACTGAAACCCTTTCCCTGCACACTGAAACCCCTTCCCCGCTCACTGAAACCCCTTCCCTACACACTAAAACCCCTTCCCTACACACTGAAACCCCTTCCCCGCTCACTGAAACCCCTTCCCTACACACTAAAACCCCTTCCCTACACACTGAAACCCCTTCCCCGCACACTGAAACCCCTTCACTACACACTGAAAAGCATTCCCTGTATACTGAAACACCTTCCCCACACCTTGAAACCCATCCTCACACACTGAAACCCCTTCCACAAACACTGAAAGCACTTCCACATACTGAAAACCCTTCCACACACACTGAAGCCCCTTCACCACGCACTGAAACCCATCCCCACACACTGAAACCTCGTCCACACACTGAAACCCCTTCCCCACGCACTGAAACAGCTTCCACACAAACAGAAACCTCTTCCACACACTGAAACCCCTTCCACACGCACTGAAACCTCTTCCACAAACTGAAACCCCTTCCCCACGCACTGAAACCCATCCTCACACACTAAAACCTCTTCCACAGAATGAAACACCTTCCCCACGCACTGAAACCACTTCCACACACACTGAAACAACTTCCCCACGCACTGCACACCATCCCCATACACTGAAACCTCTTCCACACACTGAAACCCCTTCCACACACACTAAAACCCATCCCCGCTCACTGAAACCCCTTCCCTACACAATAAAACCCCTTCCCGACACACTAAAACCCCTTCCCTACACACTGAAACCCGTTCCCCGCACACTGAAACTTCTTCCCCACACTCTGAAACATCTTCCGCACACACTACAACCCATCCCTACACGCTGAAACCCCTTCCCTACACACTGAAAGCCCTTCCCCACGCACTGAAACCGCTTCCACACAAACTGAACCCTTTCCAGACGCACTGAAACCCATCCCCACAAACTGAAACCTCTTCCACACACACTGAAACCCATCCCCACACACTGAAACCTCTTCCACACACACTCACACCCCTTCCCCACACACTGAAACCCATTCCCCACATACTGAAACCCATCCCCACTCTCTGAAGCGCATTCCCACGCACTGAAACCCATCCCCACACACTGAAAACCCTTCCCCACACACTGAAACCCCTTCCCTACACACTGAAACACATCCCCACACACTGAAACCCCTTCCTCACACACTGAAACCCATCCCCACACACTGAAACTTCTTCCCCACACTCTGAAACATCTTCCGCACACACTAAAACCCATCCCCGCTCACTGAAACCCCTTCCCTACACACTGAAACCCCTTCCCCACGCACTGAAACCGCTTCCACACAAACTGAACCCTTTCCAGACGCACTGAAACCCATCCCCACAAACTGAAACCTCTTCCACACACACTGAAACCCATCCCCACACACTGAAACCTCTTCCACACACACTCACACCCCTTCCCCACACACTGAAACCCCTTCCCCACACACTGAAACCCATCCCCACACACTGAAGCCCTTCCCCACACCTTGAAACCCCTTCCCCACACACTGAAACTTCTTCCCCACACTCTGAAACATCTTCCGCACACACTAACACCCATCCCCGCTCACTGAAACCCCTTCCCTACACAATAGAACCCCTTCCCTACACACTAAAATCCCTTCCCTACACACTGAAACCCCTTCCCCGCACATTGAAACCCCTTCCCTGCACGCTGAAACCCATTCCCTACACACTGAAACCACTTCCCTACAAACTGAAACCCCATCCCCGCACACTGAAACCCATTCCCCACACACTAAAACCCCTTCCCCGCACACTGAAACCCATTCCCCACACCTTGAAACTCATCCTAGCACACACTTAAACCTCTTCCACACACACTGAAACCCATTCCCCACACACTGAAACCCATTCCCCACACACTGAAACCCCTTCCCCACACTTGGAAACCCGCTCCCCGCTCCCCACACACTGAAACACCTTCCCCACACACTGCATCCCCTTCCCCACACAGTGAAATACCTTCCTCACACATTGAAACCCATCCTCACACACACTGATACCCTTTCCCTACACTCTGAAACCCCTTCCTTGCTCTCTGAAACCCCTTCCCTACACACTAAAATTCCTTCCCTACACACTGAAACCCCTTCCCCGATTTCTGAAACCCCTTCCCTACACACTGAGACCCCTTCCCTACAAACTGAAACCACTTCCTCGCACACTGAAACCTATTCCCCACACACTGAAACCCATTCCCCGCACACTGACACCCATTCCCCACCAACTGAAACCCATTCCCCACACACTCAAACCCCTTCCCCACACTCTGAAACCCCTACCCCGCACACTGAAACCCCTTCACCACACTCTGAAACACCTTCCCCACACACTGAAATCCATCCCCACACACTGAAACCCCTTCCCCACACACTGAAACCCATCCCCACACACTGAAACCCCTTCCCCACACACTAAAGCCCTTCTCCACACACTGAAACCCCTTCCCCACGCACTGAAACGCCTTCCCCACGCACTGAAACCGCTTCCACACACACTGAAACCCCTTCCCCACGCACTGAAACCCATCCACTCACACTGAAACCTCTTCCACAAACACTGAAACCCATCCCCACACACTGAAGCCTCTTCCACACACTGAATCCCCTTCCCCACGCTCTGAAACCGCTCCAACACACACTGAAACCCCTTCCCCATGCACTGAAACCCATCCCCACTCACTGAAACCTCTTCCACACACACTGAAACCCATCCCCACACACTGAAACCTCTTCCACCCACACTGAAACCCCTTCCCCACACACTGAAAATTCTTCCACACACACTGAAACCCATCCCCACACACTGAAACCCGTTCCCCACGCACTGAAGCCCATCCCCACACACTAAAACCTCTTCCACACACTGAAACACCTTCTCCACGCACTGAAACCACTTCCACACACACTGAAACAACTTCCCCACGCACTGCAACCCATCCCCACACACTGAAACCTCTTCCACACACTGAAACCCCTTCCACACACACTGAAGCCCCTTCCCCACGCACTGAAACCCCTTCCCCACGCACTGAAACCTCTTCCACAAACTGAAACCCCTTCCCCACGCACTGAAACCCATCCTCACACACTAAAACCTCTTCCACAGAATGAAACACCTTCCCCACGCACTGAAACCACTTCCACACACACTGAAACAACTTCCCCACGCACTGCACACAATCCCCACACACTGAAACCTCTTCCACACACTGAAACCCCTTCCGCATACACTAAAACCCATCCCCGCTCACTGAAACCCCTTCCCTACACAATAAAACCCCTTCCCGACACACTAAAACCCCTTCCCTACACACTGAAACCCGTTCCCCGCACACTGAAACCCCTTCCCTACACGCTGAAACCCCTTCCCTACACACTGAAACCCCTTACCCACGCACTGAAACCGCTTCCACACAAACTGAACCCTTTCCAGACGCACTGAAACCCATCCCCACAAACTGAAACCTCTTCCACACACACTGAAACCCATCCCCACACACTGAAACCTCTTCCACACACACTCACACCCCTTCCCCACACACTGAAACTGCTCCACACACACTGAAACCCCTTCCCCACGCACTGAAACCCATCCCCACACACTGAAACCTCTTCCACACACTGAAACCCCTTCACCACGCACAGAAACCCCTTCCCCATGCACTGAAAACCATTCCCCACAAACCGAAACCTCTTCCACACACACTGAAACCTATCCCCACACACTGAAACCTCTTCCACACACTGAAACACCTTCCCCACGCACTGAAACCCATCCCCACACACTAAAACCTCTTCCACACACTGAAAGCCCTTTCCCACGCACTGAAACCGCTTCCACACACACTGAAACCCCTTCCCCACGCACTGAAATCCATCCCCACACACTGCAACCCCTTCCACAAACACTGAAACCCCTTCCACAAACACTGAAAGCTCTTCCACACACTGAAAGCACTCCCACACACACTGAAGCCCCTTCACCACGCTCTGAAACCCATCCCCACACACTGAAACGTCTTCCACACTCTGAAACCCCTTCCCCACGCACTGAAACCGCTTCCACACACACAGAAACCTCTTCCACACACTGAAACCCCTTCCCCAAACACTGAAACCCATTCCCACACACTATAAACTCTTCCACACACTGAAAAACCTTCCCCACGCACTGAAACCACTTCCACACACAATGAAACCCCTTCCCCACGCATTGCAATCCATCCCCACACACTGAAACTTCTTCCACACACTGAAACCCCTTCCCCACGCACTGAAACCGCTTTCACACACACAGAAACCTCTTACACACACTGAAACCCATTCCCCACGCACTGAAACCCATTCCCACACACTATAACCTCTTCCACACACTGAAACACCTTCCCCACGCACTGAAACCACTTCCACACACACTGAAACCCCTTCCCCACGAACTGCAACCCATCTCCACACACTGAAGCCCCTTCCCCACGCACTGAAACCCATCCCCACACACTGAAACCTCTTCCACACACTGAAACCCCTTCCCCACGCACTGAAACAGCTTCCACACACACTGAAACCCCTTCCAACCGCACTGAAACCCATCCCCACAAACTGAAACCTCTTCCACACACACTGAAACCCATCCACACACACTGAAACCTCTTCCACACACAGTCAAACCCCTTCCCCACACACTGAAACCTCTTCCCCACACACTGAAACCCATCCCCACACACTGAAGCCCTTCCCCACGCACTGTAACCCATCCTCTCAAACTGAAAGCCCTTCCCCACACACTGGAACCCCTTCCCCACACACTGAAACCCTTCCCCACACACTGAAACACATCCCCACACACTGAAACCCCTTTGCCACACACTGAAACCCATCCCCACACACCGAAACCCCTTCCCCACACACTGAAACCCATCCCCACACACTGAAGCCCTTCCCCACACACTGAAACCCCTTCCCCACACACTGAAACCCTTCCCCACATACTTAAACCCTTCCCCACACACTGAATCCTCTTCCACACACTGAAACCCCTTCCCCGCACACTGAAACCAATTCCCCGCAGACTGAAACAGATTCCCCACACACTGAAACCCCTTCCCTACACACTGAAACCCCATCCCCGCACACTGCAACGCATTCCCCACACACTGAAACCCATTCCCCACACACTGAAACTCCTTCCCCGCACAATGAAACCCCTTCCCCGATCGCTGAAACACCTTCCCCACACACTGATACCCTTTCCCCACACACTGTAACCCCTTACCCACAGTCTGAAACCCCTTCCCCGAACACTGAAACACCGTTCACACACAGTGAAGCCCCTTCCCCGCACACTGAAACACCTTCCTCACACACTGAAACCCATCCTCAAACACATGGAAACCCCTTCCCTACTCACTGAAACCCCTTCCCCGCACACTGAACCCCCTTCCCTACACCCTGAAACCCCTTCCCTACACACTGAAACCCCTACCCCGCAAACTGAAACCAATTCCCCACAATCTGAAACCCCTTCCCTACACACTGAAACCCCTTCCCCGCACACTGAAACTCATTCCCCACACACTGAAACCCATTCCACACACACTGAAAGCCCTTCCCCTAACTCAGAAACCCTTCCCCGCTCGCTGAAACATCTTCCCCACACACTGAAACCCCTTCCCCACACACTGAAACCCCTTCCCCTCACGCTGAAACCCATTCCCCACACACTGAATCCACTTCCCCACACTCTGAAACGTCTTCCCCGCACACTGAAAACCCTTCCCCGCTCGCTGAAACACCTTCCCCAAACACTGAAACACCTTCCACAGGCACTGAATACCCTTCCCCACACACTGAAACCCATTACCCACACACTGAAACCCATTGACCACACACTGAAACCCCTTCCCCACACTCTGAAACCCCTTCCCCGCACACTGAAACACCTTCCCCACATACTGAAACCCATCCTCACACACACTGAAACCTCTTCCAAACACACTGAAACCAATTCCCCACACACTGAAACCCATGCCCCACACACTGATACCACTTCGCAACACTCTGAAACCCCTTCCCCGCACACTGATACACCTTCCCCACACACTGAATCCCCTTCCCCACACAGTGGAACACCTTCATCACACATTGAAAACCATCCTCACACACACTGAAACCCTTTCCCTGCACACTGAAACCCCTTCCCCGCTCACTGAAACCCCTTCCCTACACACTAAAACCCCTTCCCTACACACTGAAACCCCTTCCCCGCTCACTGAAACCCCTTCCCTACACACTAAAACCCCTTCCCTACACACTGAAACCCCTTCCCCGCACACTGAAACCCCTTCACTACACACTGAAAAGCATTCCCTGCATACTGAAACACCTTCCCCACACCTTGAAACCCATCCTCACACACTGAAACCCCTTCCACAAACACTGAAAGCACTTCCACATACTGAAAACCCTTCCACACACACTGAAGCCCCTTCACCACGCACTGAAACCCATCCCCACACACTGAAACCTCGTCCACACACTGAAACCCCTTCCCCACGCACTGAAACAGCTTCCACACAAACAGAAACCTCTTCCACACACTGAAACCCCTTCCACACGCACTGAAACCTCTTCCACAAACTGAAACCCCTTCCCCACGCACTGAAACCCATCCTCACACACTAAAACCTCTTCCACAGAATGAAACACCTTCCCCACGCACTGAAACCACTTCCACACACACTGAAACAACTTCCCCACGCACTGCACACCATCCCCATACACTGAAACCTCTTCCACACACTGAAACCCCTTCCACACACACTAAAACCCATCCCCGCTCACTGAAACCCCTTCCCTACACAATAAAACCCCTTCCCGACACACTAAAACCCCTTCCCTACACACTGAAACCCGTTCCCCGCACACTGAAACCCCTTCCCTACACGCTGAAACCCCTTCCCTACACACTGAAACCCCTTCCCCACGCACTGAAACCGCTTCCACACAAACTGAACCCTTTCCAGACGCACTGAAACCCATCCCCACAAACTGAAACCTCTTCCACACACACTGAAACCCATCCCCACACACTGAAACCTCTTCCACACACACTCACACCCCTTCCCCACACACTGAAACCCCTTCCCCACATACTGAAACCCATCCCCACTCTCTGAAGCGCATTCCCACGCACTGAAACCCATCCCCACACACTGAAAACCCTTCCCCACACACTGAAACCCCTTCCCCACACACTGAAACACATCCCCACACACTGAAACCCCTTCCTCACACACTGAAACCCATCCCCACACACTGAAACCCCTTCCCCACACACTGGAACCCATCCCCACACACTGAAGCCCTTCCCCACACCTTGAAACCCCTTCCCCACACACTGAAACTTCTTCCCCACACTCTGAAACATCTTCCGCACACACTAAAACCCATCCCCGCTCACTGAAACCCCTTCCCTACACAATAGAACCCCTTCCCTACACACTAAAACCCCTTCCCTACACACTGAAACCCCTTCCCCGCACATTGAAACCCCTTCCCTGCACGCTGAAACCCATTCCCTACACACTGAAACCACTTCCCTACAAACTGAAACCCCATCCCCGCACACTGAAACCCATTCCCCACACACTGAAACCCCTTCCCCGCACACTGAAACCCATTCCCCACACCTTGAAACTCATCCTAGCACACACTTAAACCTCTTCCACACACACTGAAACCCATTCCCCACACACTGAAACCCATTCCCCACACACTGAAACCCCTTCCCCACACTTGGAAACCCGCTCCCCGCTCCCCACACACTGAAACACCTTCCCCACACACTGAATCCCCTTCCCCACACAGTGAAATACCTTCCTCACACATTGAAACCCATCCTCACACACACTGATACCCTTTCCCTACACTCTGAAACCCCTTCCTTGCTCACTGAAACCCCTTCCCTACACACTAAAATTCCTTCCCTACACACTGAAACCCCTTCCCCGATTTCTGAAACCCCTTCCCTACACACTGAGACCCCTTCCCTACAAACTGAAACCACTTCCTCGCACACTGAAACCTATTCCCCACACACTGAAACCCATTCCCCGCACACTGACACCCATTCCCCACCAACTGAAACCCATTCCCCACACACTCAAACCCCTTCCCCACACTCTGAAACCCCTACCCCGCACACTGAAACCCCTTCACCACACTCTGAAACACCTTCCCCACACACTGAAATCCATCCCCACACACTGAAACCCCTTCCCCACACACTGAAACCCATCCCCACACACTGAAACCCCTTCCCCACACACTAAAGCCCTTCTCCACACACTGAAACCCCTTCCCCACGCACTGAAACGCCTTCCCCACGCACTGAAACCGCTTCCACACACACTGAAACCCCTTCCCCACGCACTGAAACCCATCCGCTCACACTGAAACCTCTTCCACAAACACTGAAACCCATCCCCACACACTGAAGCCTCTTCCACACACTGAATCCCCTTCCCCACGCTCTGAAACCGCTTCAACACACACTGAAACCCCTTCCCCATGCACTGAAACCCATCCCCACTCACTGAAACCTCTTCCACACACACTGAAACCCATCCCCACACACTGAAACCTCTTCCACCCACACTGAAACCCCTTCCCCACACACTGAAAATTCTTCCACACACACTGAAACCCATTCCCACACACTGAAACCCCTTCCCCACGCACTGAAGCCCATCCACACACACTAAAACCTCTTCCACACACTGAAACACCTTCTTCACGCACTGAAACCACTTCCACACACACTGAAACAACTTCCCCGCGCACTGCAACCCATCCCCACACACTGAAACCTCTTCCACACACTGAAACCCCTTCCACACACACTGAAGCACCTTCCCCACGCACTGAAACCCCTTCCCCACGCACTGAAACCTCTTCCACAAACTGAAACCCCTTCCCCACGCACTGAAACCCATCCTCACACACTAAAACCTCTTCCACAGAATGAAACACCTTCCCCACGCACTGAAACCACTTCCACACACACTGAAACAACTTCCCCACGCACTGCACACCATCCCCACACACTGAAACCTCTTCCACACACTGAAACCCCTTCCACATACACTAAAACCCATCCCCGCTCACTGAAACCCCTTCCCTACACAATAAAACCCCTTCCCGACACACTAAAACCCCTTCCCTACACACTGAAACCCGTTCCCCGCACACTGAAACCCCTTCCCTACACGCTGAAACCCCTTCCCTACACACTGAAACCCCTTCCCCACGCACTGAAACCGCTTCCACACAAACTGAACCCTTTCCAGACGCACTGAAACCCATCCCCACAAACTGAAACCTCTTCCACACACACTGAAACCCATCCCCACACACTGAAACCTCTTCCACACACACTCACACCCCTTCCCCACACACTGAAACCCCTTCCCCACACACTGAAACCCATCCCCACTCTCTGAAGCGCATTCCCACGCACTGAAACCCATCCCCACACACTGAAAACCCTTCCCCACACACTGAAACCCCTTCCCCACACACTGAAACACATCCCCACACACTGAAACCCCTTCCTCACACACTGAAACCCATCCCCACACACTGAAACCCCTTCCCCACACACTGAAACCCATCCCCACACACTGAAGCCCTTCCCCACACCTTGAAACCCCTTCCCCACACACTGAAACTTCTTCCCCACACTCTGAAACATCTTCTGCACACACTAAAACCCATCCCCGCTCACTGAAACCCCTTCCTTACACAATAAAACCCCTTCCCTACACACTAAAACCCCTTCCCTACACACTGAAACCCCTTCCCCGCACATTGAAACCCCTTCCCTGCACGCTGAAACCCATTCCCTACACACTGAAACCACTTCCCTACAAACTGAAACCCCATCCCCGCACACTGAAACCCATTCCCCACACACTGAAACCCCTTCCCCGCACACTGAAACCCATTCCCCACACCTTGAAACTCATCCAAGCACACACTTAAACCTCTTCCACACACACTGAAACCCATTCCCCACACACTGAAACCCATTCCCCACACACTGAAACCCCTTCCCCACACTTGGAAACCCGCTCCCCGCACCCCACACACTGAAACACCTTCCCCACACACTGAATCCCCTTCCCCACACAGTGAAATACCTTCCTCACACATTGAAACCCATCCTCACACACACTGATACCCTTTCCCTACACTCTGAAACCCCTTCCTTGCTCACTGAAACCCCTTCCCTACACACTAAAATTCCTTCCCTACACACTGAGACCCCTTCCCCGATTTCTGAAACCCCTTCCCTACACACTGAGACCCCTTCCCTACAAACTGAAACCACTTCCTCGCACACTGAAACCTATTCCCCACACACTGAAACCCATTCCCCGCACACTGACACCCATTCCCCACCAACTGAAACCTATTCCCCACACACTCAAACCCCTTCCCCACACTCTGAAACCCCTACCACGCACACTGAAACCCCTTCACCACACTCTGAAACACCTTCCCCACACACTGAAATCCATCCCCACACACTGAAACCCCTTCCCCACACACTGAAACCCATCCCCACACACTGAAACCCCTTCCCCACACACTAAAGCCCTTCTCCACACACTGAAACCCCTTCCCCACGCACTGAAACGCCTTCCCCACGCACTGAAACCGCTTCCACACACACTGAAACCCCTTCCCCACGCACTGAAACCCATCCGCTCACACTGAAACCTCTTCCACAAACAGTGAAACCCTTCCCGACACACTGAAACCCTTCGCCACACACTGAAACCTCTTCCACACACTCTGAAACCGCTTCAACACACACTGAAACCCCTTCCCCATGCACTGAAACCCATCCCCACTCACTGAAACCTCTTCCACACACACTGAAACCCATCCCCACACACTGAAACCTCTTCCACCCACACTGAAACCACTTCCCCACACACTGAAAATTCTTCCACACACACTGAAACCCATTCCCACACACTGAAACCCCTTCCCCACGCACTGAAGCCCATCCCCACACACTAAAACCTCTTCCACACACTGAAACACCTTCTCCACGCACTGAAACCACTTCCACACACACTGAAACAAATTCCCCACGCACTGCAACCCATCCCCACACACTGAAACCTCTTCCACACACTGAAACCCCTTCCACACACACTGAAGCCCCTTCCCCACGCACTGAAACCCATCCCCACGCACTGAAACCGCTTCCATACACACTGAAACCCCTTCCACACGCACTGAAACACCTTCCCCACAAACTGAAACCTCTTCCACACACTCTGAAACCCATCCCCACACACTGAAACCTCTTCCATACACACTCAAACCCATTCCCCACACACTGAAACCCATTCCCCACACACTGAAACCCATCCCCACACACTGAAGCCCTTCCCCACGCACTGAAACCCGACCCCACACACTGAAAACACTTCCCCACACTCTGAAACCCCTTCCCCACACACTGAAACAAAGCCCCACAAACTGAAACCCCTTCCCCACACACTGAAACCCTTCCCCACACACTGAAACCCCTTCCCCACACACTGAAACCCATCCCCACATACTGAAGCCCTTCCCCACACATTGAAACCTCTTCCCCACACACTGAAACCCCTACGCCACTCACTGAAACCTCTTCCACACACACTGAAACCCATCCGCGCTCACTGAAACCCCTTCCCTACACAATAAAACCCCTTCCCCGCACACTGAAACCCCTTCCCGACACGCTGAAACCCCTTCCCACCACATGGAAACACCTTCCTTTCAAATTGAAACCCCTTCCCCGCACACTGAAACCCATTCCCCACACACTGAAACCCCTTCCCCGCACACTGAAACCCATTCCCCACACCTTAAAACCCATCCTCACACACACTGAAACCTCTTCCACACACACTGAAACCCATTCCAGACACACTGAATCCCATTCCCCACACACTGAAACCCATTCCCCACACACTGAAACCCGTTCCCCGCACACTAAAACATCTTCCCCACTCACAGAATCCCCTTCCCCACACAGTGAAACACCTTCCTCACACATGGAAACCCATCCTCACACAAACTGAAACCCTTTCCCTACACACCCAAACCCCTTCCCCGCTCACTGAAACCACTTCCCTGCACAATAAAACCCCTTCCCTGCACACTGAAAACCCTTCCCCGCACTCTGAAACACCTTCCCTACAAACTGAAACCCCTTCCCTACAAACTGAAACCCCTTCCCCGCACACTGAAACCTATTCCCCACACACTGAAACCCCTTCCCTGCATACTGAAACCCATTCCCCACAAACTGAAACCCATTCCCCACACACTGAAACCCCTTCCCCACACTCTGAAACACCTTCCCCGCACACTGAAACCCGTTCCCCACACTCTGAAACACCTTCCCCACACACTGAAACCCATCCCCACACACTGAAACCCCTTCCCCACACACTGAAGCCCTTCCCCACACACTGAAACACCTTTCCCACTCACTGAAACCCTTCCCGACACACTGAAACCCTTCGCCACACACTGAAACCTCTTCCACACACACTGAAACCCCTTCAACACACACTGAAGCTCCTTCCCCACACACTGAAATCCCTTCCCCACGCACTGAAACCGCTTCCACACACACTGAAACCCCTTCCCCACGCACTGAAACCCATCCGCACACACTGAAACCTCTTCCACACACACTGAAACCCATCCCCACACACTGAAACCTCTTCCACACACTGAAACCCCTTCCCCATGCACTGAAACCGCTTCAACACAC
The DNA here is from genome assembly GCF_036365525.1 of Heterodontus francisci. Classification (NCBI taxonomy): domain Eukaryota; kingdom Metazoa; phylum Chordata; class Chondrichthyes; order Heterodontiformes; family Heterodontidae; genus Heterodontus; species Heterodontus francisci. Next base: position 26,622 of record NW_027140152.1, read on the forward strand.
ACTGAAACCGCTTCCCCATGCACTGAAATCCATCCCCACTCACTGAAACCTCTTCCACACACACTGAAACCCATCCCCACACACTGAATCCTCTGCCACACACACTGAATCCCCTTCCCCACACACAGAAAACTCTTCCACAAACACTGAAACCCATCCCCACACACTGAAACCCCTTCCCCACGGACTGAAAAAGCTTCCACACACTCTGAAACCCCTTCCCCAAGCACTGAAACCCATCTGCACACACTGAAACCTCTTCCACACACTGAAACCCCATCCCCACGCACTGAAACACCTTCCCCACACACTGAAACCACTTCCACACACTGAAACCCGTTCCCCACGCACTGAAACCCATCCCCACACACTAAAACCTCTTCCACACACTGAAACCCCTTCCCAACGCACTGAAACTGCTCCACACACTCTGAAACCCCTTCCCCACGCACTGAAACACATCCCCACACACTGAAACCTCTTCCACACACTGAAACCCCTTCCCCACGCACAGAAACCCCTTCCCCATGCACTGAAAACCATTCCCCACAAACTGAAACCTCTTCCACACACACTGTAACCTATCCCCACACACTGAAACCTCTTCCACACACTGAAACACCTTCCCCACGCACTGAAACCCATCCCCACACACTAAAACCTCTTCCACACACTGAAACCCCTTCCCCACGCACTGAAACCGCTTCCACACACACTGAAACCACTTCCCCACGCACTGAAATCCTTCCCCACACACTGAAACCCCTTCCACAAACACTGAAAGTTCTTCCACATACTGAAAACACTTCCACACACACTAAAGCCCCTTCACCACGCTCTGAAACCCATCCCCACACACTGAAACCACTTCCACACACTGAAACCCGTTCCCCACGCACTGAAACCCATCCCCACACACTAAAACCTCTTCCACACACTGAAACCCCTTCCCCACGCACTGAAACTGCTCCACACACACTGAAACCCCTTCCCCACGCACTGAAACACATCCCCACACACTGAAACCTCTTCCACACACTGAAACCCCTTCCCCACGCACAGAAACCCCTTCCCCATGCACTGAAAACCATTCCCCACAAACTGAAACCTCTTCCACACACACTGTAACCTATCCCCACACACTGAAACCTCTTCCACACACTGAAACACCTTCCCCACGCACTGAAACCCATCCCCACACACTAAAACCTCTTCCACACACTGAAACCCCTTCCCCACGCACTGAAACCGCTTCCACACACACTGAAACCACTTCCCCACGCACTGAAATCCTTCCCCACACACTGAAACCCCTTCCACAAACACTGAAAGTTCTTCCACATACTGAAAACACTTCCACACACACTAAAGCCCCTTCACCACGCTCTGAAACCCATCCCCACACACTGAAACTTCTTCCACACACTGAAACCCCTTCCCCACGCACTGAAACCGCTTCCACACACACATAAACCTCTTCCACACACTGAAACCCCTTCCCCACGCACTGAAACCCATTCCCACACACTATAACCTCTTCCACACACTGAAAAACCTTCCCCACGCACTGAAACCACTTTCACACACACTGAAACCCCTTCCCCACGCACTGCAATCCATCCCCACACACTGGAACTTCTTCCACACACTAAAACTCCTTCCCCACGCACTGAAATCGCTTCCACACACACAGAAACCTCTTCCACACACTGAAACACCTTCCCCACGCACTGAAACCACTTCCACACACACGGAAACCCCTTCCCCACGAACTGCAACCCATCCCCACACACTGAAACCCCTTCCAAATAGTCTGAAGCCCCTTCCCCACGCACTGAAACCCATCCCCACAAACTGAAACCTCTTCCACACACTGAGACCCCTTCCCCACGCACTGAAACCGCTTCCACACACACTGAAACCCATTCCACACGCACTGAAACCCATCCCCACAAACTGAAACCTCTTTCACACACACTGAAACACATCCACACAGGCTGAGACCTCTTCCACACACACTCATACCCCTTCCCTACACACTGAAACCCCTTCCCCACACACTGAAACCCATCCCCACACACTGAAGCCCTTCCCCACGCACTGAAACCCATCCTCTCAAACTGAAACCCCTTCGCCACACACTGAAACCCATCCCCACACACCAAAACCCCTTCCCCACACACTGAAACCCATCCCCACACACTGAAGCCCTTCCCCACACACTGAAACCCCTTCCCCACACACTGAAACCCTTCCCCACACACTGAATCCTCTTCCACACACTGAAACACCTTCCCCGCACAATTGAACCAATTCCCCGCTAGCTGAAACACCTACCCCACACACTGAAACCCCTTCCCTACACACTGAAACCCCTTCCCCGCAGACTGAAACAGATTCCCCACACACTGAAACCCCTTCCCTACACACTGAAACACCATTCCCGCACACGGCAACCCATTCCCCACACACTGAAACCCATTCCCCACACACTGAAACCCCTTCCCCACACTCTGAAACCCCTTCCCCGCTCGCTGAAACACATTCCCCACACACTGAAACCCCTTCCCCGCACACTGAAGCCCCTTCCCCGATCGCTGAAACACCTTCCCCACACACTGATACCCATTCCCCACACACTGTAACCCATTCCCCACACACTGAAACCCCTTCCCCACATTCTGAAACCCCTTCCCCGCACACTGAAACACCGTTCACACACAGTGAAGCCCCTTCCCCGCACACTGAAACACCTTCCTCACACACTGAAACCCATCCTCAAACACACGGAAACCCCTTTCCTACTCACTGAAACCCTTCCCCGCACACTGAACCCCTTCCCTACACCCTGAAACCCCTTCCCTACACACTGAAACCCCTTCCCCGCACACTGAAACCAATTCCCCACAATCTGAAACCCCTTCCCTACAGACTGAAACCCCTTCCCCGCACACTGAAACTCATTCCCCACACACTGAAACCCATTCCCCACACACTGAAAGCCCTTCCCCTCACTCAGAAACCCCTTCCCCGCTCGCTGACACATCTTCCCAACACACTGAAACCCATTACCCACACACTGAAACCCATTGACCACACACTGAAACCCCTTCCCCACACTCTGAAACCCCTTTGCCGCACACTGAAACACCTTCTCCACACACTGAAACCCTTCCCCGCACACTGAAACATCTTCCCCACACACTGAAACCCATCCTCACACACACTGAAACCTCTTCCAAACACACTGAAACCAATTCCCCACACACTGAAACCCATTCCCCACACACTGAAACCCCTTCGCCACACTCTGAAACCCCTTCCCCGCACACTGATACACCTTCCCCACACACTGAATCCCCTTCCCCACACATTGGAACACCTTCATCACACATTGAAAACCATCCTCACACACACTGAAACCCTTTCCCTACACACTGAAACCCCTTCCCGGCTCACTGAAACCCCTTCCCTACACACTAAAACCCTTTCCCTACACACTGAAACCCCTTCCCCGCTCACTGAAACCCCTTCCCTACACACTAAAACCCCTTCCCTACACACTGAAACACCTTCCCCGCACACTGAAACCCCTTCACTACACACTGAAACCCATTCCCTACATACTGAAACGCATTCCCCACACCTTGAAACCCATCCTCACACACTGAAGCCCCTTCCCCACACACTGAAACCCCTTCCCCACACACTGAAACCATTCCCCACTCACTGAAACCTCTTCCACACACTGAAACCCCTTCCCCACGCACTTAAACCAATCCCCCGCGAGCTGAAACACCTAACCCACACACTGAAACCCCTTCCCTACACACTGAAACCTCTTCCCCGCAGACTGAAACAGATTCCCCACACACTGAAACCCCTTCCCTACACACTGAAACCCCACCCCGCACACTGAAACCCATTCCCCACACTCTGAAACCCATTCCCCACAGACTGAAACCCCTTCCCCACACTCTGAAACCCCTTCCCCGCTCGCTGAAACACATTCCCCACACACTGAAAACCATTCCCCACACACTGAAAGCCCTTCCCCTCACTCAGAAACCCCTTCCCCGCTCGCTGAAACATCTTCCCCACACACTGAAACCCCTTCCCCACACACTGAAACCCCTTCCCCTCACGGTGAAACCCATTCCCCACACACTGAAACCACTTCCCCACACTCTGAAACGCCTTCCCCGCACACTGAAAACCCTTCGCCGCTCGCTGAAACACCTTCCCCAAACACTGAAACACCTTCCCCACACACTGAAACCTCTTCCACAGGCACTGAATCCCCTTCCCCACACACTGAAACCCATTACCCACACACTGAAACCCATTGACCACACACTGAAACCCCTTCCCCACACTCTGAAACCCCTTCACGCACACTGAAACACCTTCCCCACACACTGAAACCCCTTCCCCGCACACTGAAACATCTTCCCCACACACTGAAACCCATCCTCACACACACTGAAACCTCTTCCAAACACACTGAAACCAATTCCCCACACACTGAAACCCATTCCCCCCACACTGAAACCCCTTCGCCACACTCTGAAACCCCTTCCCCGCACACTGATACACCTTCCCCACACACTGAATCCCCTTCCCCACACAGTGGAACACCTTCATCACACATTGAAAAGCATTCTCACACACACTGAAACCATTTCCCTACACACTGAAACCCCTTCCCCGCACACTGAAACCCATTCCCCACACACTGAAACCCATTCCCCACAGACTGAAACCCCTTCCCCACTCTCTGAAACCCCTTCCCCGCTCGCTGAAACACATTCCCCACACACTGAAACCCATTCCCCACACACTGAAACCCCTTCCCTACACACTGAAACCCCATCCCCGCACACTGAAACCCATTCCCCACACACTGAAACCCATTCCCCACAGAATGAAACCCCTTCCCCACTCTCTGAAACCCCTTCCCCGCTCGCTGAAACACATTCCCCACACACTGAAACCCATTCCCCACACACTGATACCCCTTCCCCACACTCTGAAACCCCTTCCCCGCTCGCTGAAACACATTCCCCAGACACTGATACCCATTCCCCATACACTGAAACCCATTCCCCACACACTGAAACCTCTTCCCCGCAGACTGGAACATCTTCCCCACACACTGAAACCCATCCTCACACACACTGAAACCTCTTCCAAACACACTGAAACCAATTCCCCACACACTGAAACCCATTCCCCACACACTAAAACCCCTTCGCCACACTCTGAAACCCCTTCCCCGCACACTGATACACCTTCCCCACACACTGAATCCCCTTCCCCACACAGTGGAACACCTTCATCACACATTGAATATCATCATCACACACACTGAAACCCTTCCCCAACACACTGAAACCCCTTCCCCGCTCACTGAAACCCCTTCCCTACACACTAAAACCCTTTCCCTACACACTGAAACCCCTTCTCCGCTCACTGAAACCCCTTCCCTACACACTAAAACCCCTTCCCTACACACTGAAACCCCTTCCCCGCACACTGAAACCCCTTCACTACACACTGAAACCCATTCCCTACATACTGAAACACATGCCCCACAACTTGAAACCCATCCTCACACACTGAAGCCCCTTCCCCACACACTGAAACCCCTTCCCCACACACTGAAACCCTTCCCCACACACTGAAACCTCTTCCACACACTGAAACCCCTTCCCCACTCACTTAAACCAATTCCCCGCGAGCTGAAACACCTACCCCACACACTGAAACCCCTTCCCTACACACTGAAACCTCTTCCCGCAGACTGAAACAGATTCCCCACACACTGAAACCCCTTCCCTACACACTGAAACCCCATCCCCGCACACTGAAGCCCATTCCCCACACACTGAAACCCATTCCCCACAGACTGAAACCCCTTCCCCACACTCTGAAACCCCTTCCCCGCTCGCTGAAACACATTCCCCACACACTGAAACCCATTCCCCACACACTGAAACCCCTTCTCCACACTCTGAAACCCCTTCGCCGCTCGCTGAAACACATTCCCCAGACACTGATACCCATTCCGCACACACTGAAACCCATTCCCCACACACTGAAACATCTTCCCCGCAGACTGGAACAGATTCCCCACACACTGAAACCCCTTCCCTACACACTGAAAACCCATCCCCGCACACCGAAACCCATTCCCCACACACTGAAACCCATTCCCCACACACTGAAACCCCTTCCCCACACTCTGAAACCCCTTCCCCGCTCGCTGAAACACATTCCCCACACACTGAAACCCATTCCCCACACTCTGAAACCCCTTCCCCGCTCGCTGAAACACATTCCCCACACACTGATACCCATTCCCCACACACGGTAACCCATTCCCCACACACTGAAACCCCTTCCCCACAGTCTGAAACCCCTTCCCCGCACACTGAAACACCGTTCACACACAGTGAAGCCCCTTCCCCACACACTGAAACACCTTCCTCACACACTGAAACCCATCCTCAAACACACGGAAACCCCTTCACTACTCACTGAAACCCCTTCCCCGCACACTGAACCCCCTTCCCGACACACTGAAACCCCTTCCCTACACACTGAAACCCCTTCCCCGCACACTGAAACCAATTCCCCACAATCTGAAGCCCCTTCCCTACACACTGAAACCCCTTCCCCGCACACTGAAACTCATTCCCCACACACTGAAACCCATTCCCCACACACTGAAAGCCCTTCCCCTCACTCAGAAACCCCTTCCCCGCTCGCTGAAACAACTTCCCCACACACTGAAACCCCTTCCCCACACACTGAAACCCCTTCCCCTCACGCTGAAACCCATTCCCCACACACTGAAACCACTTCCCCACACTCTGAAACGCCTTCCCCGCACACTGAAAACCCTTCGCCGCTCGCTGAAACACCTTCCCCAAACACTGAAACACCTTCTCCACACACTGACACCTCTTCCACAGGCACTGAATCCCCTTCCCCACACACTGAAACCCATTACTCACACACTGAAACCCATTGACCACACACTGAAACCCCTTCCCCACTCTCTGAAACCCCATCCCCGCACACTGAAACACCTTCCCCACACACTGAAACCCCTTCCCCGCACACTGAAACACATTCCCCACAGACTGAAACCCATCCTCACACACACTGAAACCTCTTCCAAACACACTGAAACCAATCCCCACACACTGAAACCCATTCCCCACACACTGAAACCCCTTCGCCACACTGTGAAACCCCTTCCCCGCACATTGATACACCTTCCCCACACACTGAATCCCCTTCCCCACACAGTGGAACACATTCATCACACATTGAAAACCATCCTCACACACACTGAAACCCTTTCCCTACACACTAAAACCCCTTCCCTACACACTGAAACCCCTTCCCCGCTCACTGAAACCCCTTCCCTACACACTAAAACCCCTTCCCTATACACTGAAACACCTTCCCCGCACACTGAAACCCCTTCACTACACACTGAAACCCATTCCCTACATACTGAAACACCTTCCCCACACCTTGAAACCCATCCTCACACACACTGAAACCCCTTCCCTACACACTGAAACCACTTACCTACAAACTGAAACCCCTTCCCCTCACACTGAAACCCATTCCCCATACACTGAAACCCCATCCCCGCACACTGAAACCCATTCCCCACACCTTGAAACCCATCCTCACACACACTGAAACCTCTTCCACACACACTGAAACCCATTCCCCACACACTGAAACCCATTCCCCACACACTGAAACCCCTTCCCCACACACTGAAACCCTTCCCCACACACTGAAACCTCTTCCACACACTGAATCCCCTTCCCCGCACACTTAAACCAATTCCCCGCTAGCTGAAACACCTACCCCACACACTGAAACCCCTTCCCTTCACACTGAAACCTCTTCCCCGCAGACTGAAACAGATTCCCCACACACTGAAACCCCTTCCCCGCACACTGAAACCCATTCCCCACACACTGAAACCCATTCCCCACACACTGAAACCCCTTCCCCACACACTGAAACCCCTTCCCCGCTCGCTGAAACACATTCCCCACACACTGATACCCATTCCCCACACACTGTAACCCATTCCCCACACACTGAAACCCCTTCCCCACAGTCTGAAACCCCTTCCCCGCACACTGAAACACCGTTCACACACAGTGAAGCCCCTTCCCCGCACCCTGAAACTCATTCCCCAGACACTGAAACCCATTCCCCACACAGTGAAAGCACTTCCCCTCACTTAGAAACCCCTTCCCCGCTCGCTGAAACAATCTTCCCCACACACTGAAACCCCTTCCCCACACAATGAAACCCCTTCCCCTCACGCTGAAACCCATTCCCCACACTCTGAAACCACTTCCCCACATTCTGAAACGCCTTCCCCGCACACTGAAAACCCTTCCCCGCTCGCTGAAACACCTTCCCCAAACACTGAAACACCTTCCCCACACACTGAAACCTCTTCCACAGGCACTGAATCCCCATTCCCACACACTGAAACCCATTACCCACACACTGAAACCCATTGACCACACACTGAAACCCCTTCCCCACACTCTGAAACCCCTTCCCCGCACACTGAAACACCTTCCCCACACTCTGAAACCCCTTCCCCGCACACTGAAACACATTCCCCACAGACTGAAACCCATCCTCACACACACTGAAACCTCTTCCAAACACAGTGAAACCAATTCCCCACACACTGAAACCCATTCCCCACACACTGAAACCCCTTCGCCACACTGTGAAACCCCTTCCCCGCGCACTGATACACCTTCCCCACACAGTGGAACACCTTCATCACACATTGAAAACCATCCTCACACACACTGAAACCCTTTCCCTACACACTGAAACCCCTTCCCCCTCACTGAAACCCCTTCCCTACACTCTAAACCCCCTTCCCTACACACTGAAACCCCTTCCCCGCTCACTGAAACCCCTTCCCTACACACTAAACCCCCTTCCCTACACACTGAAACCCCTTCCCCGCACACTGAAACCCCTTCACTACACACTGAAACCCATTCCCTACATACTGAAACACCTTCCCCACACCTTGAAACCTATCCTCACACACACTGAAACCCCTTCCCTACACACTGAAACCCCTTACCTACAAACTGAAACCCCTTCCCCGCACACTGAAACCCATTCCCCACACACTGAAACCCCTTCCCCGCACACTGAAACCCATTCCCCACACCTTGAAACCCATCCTCACACACACTGAAACCTCTTCCACACACACTGAAACCCATTCCCCACACACTGAAACCCATTCCCCACACACTGAAACCCCTTCCCCACACTCTGAAACCCGTTCCCCGCACACTGAAACACCTTCCCCACAAACTGAATCCCCTTCACCACACAGTGAAACAGCTTCCTCACACATTGAAACCCATCCTCACACACACTGAAACCCTTTCCCAACACAATGAAACTCCTTCCCCGCTCACTGAAACCCCTTCCCTACACACTACAAGCCCTTCCCTACACACTGAAACCCCTTCCCCGCACTCTGAAACCCCTCCCTACACACTGAAACCCATTCCCTACAAACTGAAAGCCCTTCCCCTCACTCAGAAACCCCTTCCTCACTCGCTGAAGCATCTTCCCCACACACTGCTACCCCTTCCCCACACACTGAAACCACTTCCCCACACTCTGAAACGCCTTCCCCAAACTTTCTGACACAGTATGTAGACAGGCCAACCAGGGGCGATGCCACATTGGATTTGGAACTGGGAAATGAACCCGGCCAGGTGTTAGATTTAGATGTAGGTGAGCACTTTGGTGATAGTGATCACAATTCGGTTAGGTTTACCTTAGCGATGGGCAGGGACAGGTATATACCGCAGGGCAAGAATTATAACTGGGGGAAAGGAAATTATGATGCGATTAGGCAAGATTTAGGATGTGTAGGATGGGGAAGGAAACTGCAGGGGATGGGAACAATCGAAATGTGGAGCTTATTCAAGGAGCAGCTACTGCGTGTCCTTGATAAGTATGTACCTGTGAGGCAGGGAGGAAGTTGTCGTGCGAGGGAGCCGTGGCTTACTAAAGAAGTTGAAGCGCTTGTCAAGAGGAAGAAGAAGGCTTTTGTTAGGATGAGACGTGAAGGCTCAGTTAGGGCGCTTGAGAGCTACAAGCTAGCCAGGAAGGATCTAAAGGGAGAGCTAAGAAGAGCAAGGAGAGGACACGAGAAGTCATTGGTGGATCGGATCAGGGAAAACCCTAAGGCTTTCTATAGGTATATCAGGAATAAAAGAATGACTAGAGTTAGATTAGGGCCAATCAAGGATAGTAGTGGGAAGTTGTGTGTGGAATCAGAGGAGATAGGGGAAGTGTTAAATGAATATTTTGCGTCAGTATTTACAGTAGAGAAAGAAAATGTTGTTGAGAATGCTGAGATTCAGGCTACGAGGCTAGATGGGATTGAGGTTCACAAGGAGGAGGTGTTAGCAATTCTGGAAAGTGTGAAAATAGATAGGTCCCCTGGGCCAGATGGGATTTATCCTAGGATTCTCTGGGAAGCGAGGGAGGAGATTGCAGAGCCTTTGTCCTTGATCTTTATGTCGTCATTGTCGACAGGAATAGTGCCGGAAGACTGGAGGATTGCAAATGTTGTCCCCTTGTTCAAGAAGGGGAGTAGAGCCAGCCCTGGTAATTATGGACCTGTGAGCCTTACTTCGGTTGTGGGTAAAATGTTGGAAAAGGTTAAAAGAGACAGGATTTATAAACATCTTGAAAAGAATAAGTTCATTAGAGATAGTCAGCACGGTTTTGTGACGGGTAGGTCGTGCCTCACAAACTTTATTGAGTTTTTCGAGAAGGTGACCAAACAGGTGGATGAGGGTAAAGCAGTGGATGTGGTGTATATGGATTTCAGTAAGGCGTTTGATAAGGTTCCCCACGGTAGGCTATTGCAGAAAATACGCAAGTATGGGGTTGAAGGTGATTTAGAGCTTTGGATCAGAAATTGGCTAGCTGAAAGAAGACATAGGGTGGTGGTTGATGGCAAATATTCATCCTGGAGTTTAGTTACTAGTGGTGGACCGCAAGGATCTGTTTTGGGGCCACTGCTGTTTGTCATTTTTATAAATGACCTGGAAGAGGGTGTAGAAGGGTGGGTTAGTAAATATGCAGATGACACTAAGGTCGGTGGAGTTGTGGATAGTGCCAAAGGATGTTGTCGGGTACAGAGAGACATAGATAGGCTGCAGAGCTGGGCTGAGAGATGGCAAATGGAGTTTAATGCGGAAAAGTGTGAGGTGATTCACTTTGGAAGGAGTAACAGGAATGCAGAGTACTGGGCTAATGGGAGGATTCTTGGTAGTGTAGATGAACAGAGAGATCTTGGTGTCCAGGTGCATAAATCCCTGAAGGTTGCTAACCAGGTTAATAGGGCTGTTAAGAAGGCATATAGTGTGTTAGCTTTTATTTGTAGGGGGGTCGAGTTTCGGAGCCACGAGGTCATGCTGCAGCTGTACAAAACTCTGGTGAGACCGCACCTGGAGTATTGCGTGCAGTTCTGGTCACCGCATTATAGGAAGGATGTGGAAGCTATGGAAAGGGTGCAGAGGAGATTTACTAGGATGTTGCCTGGTATGGAGGGAAGGTCTTACGAGGAAAGGCTGAGGGACTTGAGGTTGTTTTCGTTGGAGAGAAGGAGGAGGAGAGGTGACTTAATAGAGACATATAAGATAATCAGAGGGTTAGATAGGGTGGATAGTGAGAGTCTTTTTCCTCGGATGGTGATGGCAAACACGAGGGGACATAGCTTCAAGTTGAGGGGTGATAGATATAGGACAGATGTGAGAGGTAGTTTCTTTACTCAGAGAGTAGTAAGGGCGTGGAACGCATTGCCTGCAGCAGTGGTAGATTCGCCAACTTTAAGGGCATTTAAGTGGACATTGGATAGACACATGGATGAAAATGGAATAGTGCAGGTCAGATGGTTTCACAGGTCGGCACAACATCGAGGGCCGAAGGGCCTGTACTGCGCTGTAATGTTCTAAATTCTAAATCCAAAAAACACTGAAAGACCTTCCCCACACACTGAAACCTCTTCCAGAGGCTCTGAATCCCCTTCCCCACACACTGAAACCCATTACCCACACACTGAAACCCATTGACCACACACTGAAACCCCTTCCCCACACTCTGAAACCCCTTCGACGCACACTGAAACACCTTCCCCACACACTGAAACCCCTTCCCCGCACACTGAAACACCTTCCCCACACACTGAAACCCATCCTCACACACACTGAAACCACTTCCAAACACACTGAAACCAATTCCCCACACACTGAAACCCATTCCCCACACACTGAAACCCCTTCGCCACTCTCTGAAACCCCTTCCCGGCAGACTGATACACCTTCCACACACACAGAATCCCCTTCCCCACACAGTGGAACACCTTCATCACACATTGAAAACTATCCTCACATACACTGAAACCCTTTCCCTACACACTGAAACCCCTTACCCGCTCACTGAAACCCCTTCCCTACACACTAAAACCCCTTCCCTACACACTGAAACCCCTTCCCCGCTCACTGAAACCCCTTCCCTACACACTAAAACCCCTTCCCTACACACTGAAACCCCTTCCCCGCACACTGAAACCCCTTCACTACACACTGAAACCCATTCCCTACATACTGAAACACAATCCCCACACCTTGAAACACATCCTCAGACACTGAAGCACCTTCCCCACACACTGAAACCCCTTCCCCACACACTGAAACCCTTCCCCACACACTGAAACCTCTTCCACACACTGAAACCCCTTCCCCGCACACTTGAACCAATTCCCCGCTAGCTGAAACACCTACCCCACACACTGAAACCCCTTCCCTACACAGTGAAACCTCTTCCCCGCAGACTGAAACAGATTCCCCACACACTGAAACCCCTTCCCTGCACACTGAAACCCCATCCCCGCACACTGAATCCCATTCCCCACACACTGAAACCCATTCCCCACACACTGAAACCCCTTCCCCACACTCTGAAACCCCTTCTCCGCTCGCTGAAAAACATTCCCCACACACTGAAACCCCTTCCCGGCACACTGAAACCCCTTCCCCGATCGCTGAAACACCTTCCCCACACACTGATACCCATTCCCCACACACTGTAACCCATTCCCCACACACTGAAACCCCTTCCCCACAGTCTGAAACCCCTTCCCTACACAGTGAAACCTCGACCCCCGCAGACTGAAACAGATTCCCCACACACTGAAATCCCTTCCCTGCACAGTGAAACCCCTTCCCCGCACACTGAAACACCTTCCCCACACACTGAAACCCCTTCCCCGCACACTGAAACACCTTCCCCACACACTGAAACCCATCCTCACACACACTGAAACCTCTTCCAAACACACTGAAACCAATTCCCCACACACTGAAACACACTCCCCACTCACTGAAACCCCTACGCGACACTCTGAAACCCCTTCCCGGCACACTGATACACCTTCCACACACACTGAATCCCCTTCCCCACACAGTGGAACACCTTCATCACACATTGAAAACCATCCTCACACACACTGAAGCCCTTTCCCGACACACTGAAACCCCTTCCCCGCTCACTGAAACCCCTTCCCTACACACTAAAACCCCTTTCCTACACACTGAAACCACTTCCCCGCTCACTGAAACCCCTTCCCTGCACACTAAAACCCATTCCCTACACACTGAAACCCCTTCCCCCCACACTGAAACCCCTTCACTACACACTGAAACCCATTCCCTACATACTGAAACACCTCCCCCACACCTTGAAACCCATCCTCACACACACTGAAACCCCTTACCTACAAACTGAAACCCCTTCCCCGCACACTGAAACCCATTCCCCACACACTGAAACCCATTCCCCACTCACTGGAACCCCTTCCCCACACTCTGAAACCCGTTCCCCGCACACTGAAACACCTTCCCCACACACTGAATCCCCTTCATCACAGTGAAACAGCTTCCTCACACATTGAAACCCATCCTCACACACACTGACACCCTTTCCCAACACAATGAAACTCCTTCCACGCTCACAGAAACCCCTTCCCTACACACTAAAACCCCTTCCCTACACACTGAAACCCATTCCCCACACACTGAAAACCCTTCCCCTCACTCAGAAACCCCTTCCCCGCTCGCTGAAACATCTTCCCCACACACTGAAACCCCTTCCCCACACACTGAAACCCCTTCCCCGCACACTGAAACACCTTCCCCACACACTGAAACCCCTTCCCCGCACACTGAAACACCTTCCCCACACACTGAAACCCATCTTCACAGACACTGAAACCTCTTCCAAACACACTGAAACCAATTCCCCACACACTGAAATCCATTCCGCACACACTGAAACCCCTTCGCCACACTCTGAAACCACTTCCTGGCACACTGATATACCTTACCCACACACTGAATCCCCTTCCCCACACAGTGGAACACCTTCATCACACATTGAAAACTAACCTCACACACACTGAAACCCTTTCCCTGCACACTGAAACCCCTTCCCCGCTCACTGAAACCCCTTCCCGACACACTAAAACCCCTTCCCTACACACTGAAACCCCTTCCCCGCTCACTGAAACCCCTTCGCTACACACTAAAACCCCTTCCCTACACACTGAAACCCCTTCCCCCCACACTGAAACCCCTTCACTACACACTGAAACCCATTCCCTACAAACTGAAACACCTCCCCCACTCTTGAAACCCATCCTCACACACACTGAAACCCCTTCCCTACACACTGAAACCCCTTACCTACAAACTGAAACCCCTTCCCCACACTCTGAAACACGTTCCCCGCACACTGAAACACCTTCCCCACACACTGAATCCCCTTCATCACAGTGAAACAGCTTCCTCACACATTGAAACCAATCCTCACACACACTGAAACCCTTTCCCAACACAATGAAACTCCTTCCCCGCTCACTGAAGCCCCTTCCCTACACACTAAAACCCCATCCCTACACACTGAGCCCCTTACCCGTACTCTGAAACCCCTTCGCTACACACTGAAACCCATTCCCCACACACTGAAAGCCCTTCCCCTCACTCAGAAACCCCTTCCCCAATCGCTGAAACATGTTCCCCACACACTGAAACCCCTTCCCCACACACTGAAACCCCTTCCCCAAACTCTGAAACGCCTTCCCCGCACACTGAAAACCCTTCCCCGCTCGCTGAAACACCTTCCCCAAACACTGAAACACCTTCCCCACACACTGAAACCTTTCCACAGTCACTGAATCCCCTTCCCCACACACTGAAACCCATTAACCAGACACTGAAACCCATTGCCCACACACTGAAAATCCTTCCCCACACTCTGAAACCCGTTCCCCGCACACTGAAACACCTTCCCCACACACTGAAACCCCTTCCCCGCTCACTGAAACCCCTTCCCTACACACTAAAACCCCTTCCCTACACACTGAAACCCCTTCCCCGCTCACTGAAACCCCTTCCCTACACACTAAAACCCCTTCCCTACACACTGAAACCCCTTCCCCGCACACTGAAACCCCTTCACTTCACACTGAAACCCATTCCCTACATACTGAAACACCTTCCCCACACCTTGAAACCAATCCTCACACACTGAAGCCCTTCCCCACACACTGAAACCCCTTCCCTACACACTGAAACCCTTCCCCACACACTGAAACCTCTTCCACACACTGAAACCCCTTCCCCGCACACTTAAACCAATTCCCCGCTAGCTGAAACACCTACCCCACACACTGAAACCCCTTCCCTACACACTGAAACCCCTTCCCCGCAGACTGAAACAGATTCCCCACACACTGAAACCCCTTCCCTACACACTGAAACCCCATCCCCGCACACTGAAACCCATTCCCCACACACTGAAACCCATTCCCCACACACTGAAACCCCTTCCCCACACTCTGAAACTCCTTCCCCGCTCGCAGAAACACATTCCCCACACACTGAAACCCCTTCCCCGCACACTGAAACACCTTCCCCGATCGCTGAAACACCTTCGCCACACACTGATACCCATTCCCCACACACTGTCACCCATTCCCCACACACTGAAACCCCTTCCCCACAGTCTGAAACACCTTCCCCGCACACTGAAACCCCTTCCCCACACTCTGAAACTCCTTCCCCGCTCGCTGAAACACATTCCCCACACACTGAAACACCATCCCCGCACACTGAAACCCCTTCACCGTACTCTGAAACCCCTTCCCTACACACTGAAACCCATTCCCCACACACTGAAAACCCTTCCCCTCACTCAGAAACCCCTTCCCCGCTCGCTGAAACATCTTCCCCACACACTGAAACCCCTTCCCCACACACTGAAACCCCTTCCCCGCACACTGAAACACCTTCCCCACACACTGAAACCCCTTCCCCACACACTGAAACACCTTCCCCACACACTGAAACCCATCTTCACACACACTGAAACCTCTTCCAAACACACTGAAACCAATTCCCCACACACTGAAATCCATTCCCCACACACTGAAACCCCTTCGCCACACTCTGAAACACCTTCCTGGCACACTGATACACCTTCCCCACACACTGAATCCCCTTCCCCACACAGTGGAACACCTTCATCACACATTGAAAACCATCCTCACACACACTGAAACCCTTTCCCTACACACTGAAACCCCTTCCCCGCTCACAGAAACCCCTTCCCTACACACTAAAACCCCTTCCCTACACACTGAAACCCCTTCCCCGCTCACTGAAACCCCTTCCCTACACACTAAAACCCCTTCCCTACACACAGAAACCCCTTCCCCCCACACTGAAACCCCTTCACTACACACTGAAACCCATTCCCTACATACTGAAACACCTCCCCCACTCTTGAAACCCATCCTCACACACACTGAAACCCCTTCCCTACACACTGAAACCCCTTACCTACAAACTGAAACCCCTTCCCCACACTCTGAAACCCGTTCCCTGCACACTGAAACACCTTCCCCACACACTGAATCCCCTTCATCACAGTGAAACAGCTTGCTCACACATTGAAACCCATCCTCACACACACTGAAACCATTTCCCAACACAATGAAACTCCTTCCCCGCTCACTGAAGCCCCTTCCCTACACACTAAAACCCCTTCCCTACACACTGAACCCCTTCCCCGTACTCTGAAACCCCTTCCCTACACACTGAAACCCATTCCCCACACACTGAAAGCCCTTCCCCTCACTCAGAAACCCCTTCCCGGCTCGCTGAAACATCTTCCCCACACACTGAAACCCCTTCCCCACACACTGAAACCACTTCCCCAAACTCTGAAAAGCCTTCCCCGCACACTGAAAACCCTTCCCCGCTCGCTGAAACACCTTCCCCAAACACTGAAACACCTTCCCCACACACTGAAACCTTTCCACAGTCACTGAATCCCCTTCCCCACACACTGAAACCCATTAACCAGACACTGAAACCCATTGCCCACACACTGAAAATCCTTCCCCACACTCTGAAACCCGTTCCCCGCACACTGAAACACCTTCCCCACACACTGAAACCCCTTCCCCGCTCACTGAAACCCCTTCCCTACACACTAAAACCCCTTCCCTACACACTGAAACCCCTTCCCCGCTCACTGAAACCCCTTCCCTACACACTAAAACCCCTTCCCTACACACTGAAACCCCTTCCCCGCACACTGAAACCCCTTCGCTTCACACTGAAACCCATTCCCTACATACTGAAACACCTTCCCCACACCTTGAAACCCATCCTCACACACTGAAGCCCTTCCCCACACACTGAAACCCCTTCCCTACACACTGAAACCCTTCCCCACTCACTGAAAACTCTTCCACACACTGAAACCCCTTCCCCGCACACTTAAACCAATTCCCCGCTAGCTGAAACACCTACCCCACACACTGAAACCCCTTCCCTACACACTGAAACCCCTTCCCCGCAGACTGAAACAGATTCCCCACACACTGAAACCCCTTCCCTACACACTGAAACCCCATCCGCGCACACTGAAACCCATTCCCCACACACTGAAACCCATTCCCCACACACTGAAACCCCTTCCCCACACTCTGAAACTCCTTCCCCGCTCGCTGAAACACATTCCCCACACACTGAAACCCCTTCCCCGCACACAGAAACACCTTCCCCGATCGCTGAAACACCTTCGCCACACACTGATACCCATTCCCCACACACTGTCACCCATTCCCCACACACTGAAACCCCTTCCCCACAGTCTGAAACCCCTTCCCCGCACACTGAAACCCCTTCCCCACACTCTGAAACTCCTTCCCCGCTCGCTGAAACACATTCCCCACACACTGAAACCCCTTCCCCGCACACTGAAACACCTTCCCCGATCGCTGAAACACCTTCCCCACACACTGATACCTATTCCCCACACACTGTCACCCATTCCCCACACACTGAAACCCCTTCCCCACAGTCTGAAACCCCTTCCCCGCACACTGAAACACCGTTCACACACAGTGAAGCCCCTTCCCCGCACACTGAAACATCTTCCTCACACACTGAAACCCATCCTCAAACACACGGAAACCCCTTCCCTACTCACCGAAACCCCTTCCCGGCACACTGAACCCCCTTCCCTACACCCTGAAACCCCTTCCCTACACACTGAAACCCCTTCCCCGCACACTGAAACCAATTCCCCACAATCTGAAACCCCTTCCCTACACACTGAAACCCCTTCCCCGCATACTGAAACTCATTCCCCACACACTGAAACCCATTCCCCACACACTGAAAGCCCTTCCCCTCACTCAGAAACCCCTTCTCCGCTCGCTGAAACATCTTCCCCACACACTGAAACCCCTTCCCCACACACTGAAACCCCTTCCCCTCACGCTGAAACCCATTCCCCACACACTGAAACCACTTCCCCACACTCTGAAAACCCTTCCCCGCTCGCTGAAACACCTTCCCCACACACTGAAACCTCTTCCACAGGCACTGAATCCCCTTCCCCACACACTGAAACCCATTACCCACACACAGAAACCCATTGACCACACACTGAAACCCCTTCCCCACACTCTGAAACCCCTTCCCCGCACACTGAAACACCTTCCCCACACACTGAAACCCCTTCCTCGCACACTGAAACACCTTCCCCACACACTGAAACCCCTTCCCCGCACACTGAAACACCTTCCCCACACACTGAAACCCATCCTCACACACACTGAAACCTCTTCCAAACACACTGAAACCAATTCCCCACACACTGAAACCCATTCCCCACACACTGAAACCCCTTCGCCACACTCTGAAACCCCTTCCCGGCACACTGATACACCTTCCCCACACACTGAATCCCCTTCCCCACACAGTGGAACACCTTCATCATACATTGAAAACCATCCTCACACACACTGAAACCCTTTCCCTACACACTGAAACCCCTTCCCCGCTCACTGAAACCCCTTCCCTACACACTAAAACTCCTTCCCTACACACTGAAACCCCTTCCCCGCTCACTGAAACCCCTTCCCTACACACTAAAACCCCTTCCCTACACACTGAAACCCCTTCCCCCCACACTGTAACCCCTTCACTACACACTGAAACCCATTCCCTACATACTGAAACACCTTCCCTACACCTTGAAACCCATCCTCACACACACTGAAACCCCTTCCCTACACACTGAAACCCCTTACCAACAAACTGAAACACCTTCCCCGCACACTGAAACCCATTCCCGACACACTGAAACCCATTCCCCACACACTGAAACCCCTTCCCCACACTCTGAAACCCGTTCCCCGCACACTGAAACACCTTCCCCACACACTGAATCCCCTTCATCACAGTGAAACAGCTTCCTCACACATTGAAACGCATCCTCACACACACTGAAACCCTTTCCCAACACAATGAAACTCCTTCCCCGCTCACTGAAACCCCTTCCCTACACACTAAAACCCCTTCCCTACACACTGAAACCCCTTCCCGGTACTCTGAAACCCCTTACCTACACACTGAAAACCATTCCCCACACACTGAAATCCCTTCCCCTCACTCAGAAACCACATCCCCGCTCGCTGAAACATCTTGCCCACACACTGAAACCCCTTCCCCACACATTGAAACCACTTCCCCACACTCTGAAACGCCTTCCCCGCACACTGAAAACCCTTCCCCACTCGCTGAAATACCATCCCCAAACACTGAAACACCTTCCCCACACACTGAAACCTTTCCACAGGCACTGAATCCCCTTCCCCACACACTGAAACCCATTAACCAGACACTGAAACCCATTGCCCACACACTGAAACTCCTTCCCCACACTCTGAAACCCATTCCCCGCACACTGAAACACCTTCCCCACACACTGAAACCCCTTCCCCGCTCACTGAAACCCCTTCCCTACACACTAAAACCTCTTCCCTACACACTGAAACCCCTTCCCCGCTCACTGAAACCCCTTCCCTACACACTAAAACCCCTTCACTACACACTGAAACCCATTCCCAACATACTGAAACACCTTCCCCACACCTTGAAACCCATCCTCACACACTGAAGCCCTTCCCCACACACTGAAACCCCTTCCCTACACACTGAAACCCTTCCCCACACACTGAAACCTCTTCCACACACTGAAACCCCTTCCCCACACACTTAAACCAATTCCCCGCTAGCTGAAACACCTACCCCACACACTGAAACCCCTTCCCTACACACTGAAACCCCTTCCCCGCAAACTGAAATAGATTCCCCACACACTGAAACCCCTTCCCTACACACTGAAACCCCATCCCCGCACACTGAAACCCATTCCCCACACACTGAAACCCATTCCCCACACACTGAAACCCCTTCCCCACACTCTGAAACTCCTTCCCCGCTCGCTGAAACACATTCCCCACACACTGAAACCCCTTCTCCGCACACTGAAACACCTTCCCCACACACTGAAACCCATTCCCCACACACTGAAACCCATTCCCCACTCTCTGAAACCCCTTCCCCGCACACTGAAGCTCCTTCCCCACACACTGAATCCCCTTCCCCACACAGTGGAACACCTTCATCACACATTGAAAACCATCCTCACACACACTGAAATCCTTTCCCGACACACTGAAACCCCTTCCCCGCTCACTGAAACCCCTTCCCTACACACTAAAACCCCTTCCCTACACACTGAAACCCCTTCCCCGCTCACTGAAACCCCTTCGCTACACACTAAAACCCCTTCCCTACACACTGAAACCCCTTCCCCGCACACTGAAACCCCTTCACTTCACACTGAAACCCATTCCCTACATACTGAAACACCTTCCCCACACCTTGAAACCCATCCTCACACACACTGAAACCCCTTCCCTACACACTGAAACCCCTTCCCTACAAACTGAAACCCCTTCCCCGCACACTGAAACCCATTCCGCACACACTGAAACCCCTTCCCCGCACACTGAAACCCATTCCCCACACCTTGAACCCATCCTCACACACACTGAAACCTCTTCCACACACACTGAAACCCATTCCCCACACACTGAAACCCATTCCCCACACACTGAAACCCCTTCCCCACACTCTGAAACCCGTTCCCCGCACACTGAAACACCTTCGCCACACACTGAATCCCCTTCAGCACACAGTGAAACACCTTCCTCACACATTGAAACCCATCCTCACACACACTGAAACCCTTTCCCAACACAATGAAACTCCTTCCCCGCTCACTGAAACCCCTTCCCTACACACTAAAACCCCTTCCCTACACACTGAAGCCCCTTCCCCGCACTCTGAAACCCCTTCCCTACACACTGAAACCCATTCACCACACACTGAAACCACTTCCCCACACTCTGAAACGCCTTCCCCGCACACTGAAAACCCTTCCCCGCTCGCTGAAACACCTTCCCCAAACACTGAAACACCTTCCCCACACACTGAAACCTCTTCCACAGGCACTGAATCCCCCTCCACACACACTGAAACCCCTTCCTCGCTCACTGAAACCCCTTCCCTATACACTAAAACCCCTTCCCGACACACTGAAACCCCTTCCCCGCACACTGAAACCCCTTCACTACACACTGAAACCCATTCCCTACATACTGAAACACATTCCCCACACCTTGAAACCCATCCTCACACACTGAAGCCCTTCCCCACACACTGAAACCCCTTCCCCACACACTGAAACCCTTCCCCACACACTGAAACCCCTTCCCCTCACGCTGAAACCCATCCTCACACACACTGAAACCTCTTCCAAACACACTGAAACCAATTCCCCACACACTGACACCCATTCCCCACACACTGAAACCCCTTCGCCACACTCTGAAACCCCTTCCCGGCACACTGATACACCTTCCCCACACACTGAATCCCCTTCCCCACACAGTGGAACACCTTCATCACACATTTAAAACCATCCTCACACACACTGAAACCCTTTCCCTACACACTGAAACCCCTTCCCCGCTCACTGAAACCCCTTCCCTACACACTAAAACCCCTTCCCTACACACTGAAACCCCTTCCCCGCTCACTGAAACCCCTTCCCTACACACTAAAACCCCTTCCCTACACACTGAAACCCCTTCCCCCCACACTGAAACCCGTTCCCCGCACACTGAAACACCTTCCCCACACACTGAATCCCCTTCACCACACACTGAAACCACTGCCCCACAATCTGAAACGCCTTCCCCGCACACTGAAAACCCTTCCCCGCTCGCTGAAACACCTTCCCCAAACACTGAAACACCTTCCCCACACACTGAAACCTCTTCCACCGGCACTGAATCCCCTTCCACACACACTGAAACCCATTAACCAGACACTGAAACCCATTGCACACACGCTGAAACCCCTTCCCCGCACTCTGAAACACCTTCCCCACACACTGAAACCCCTTCCCCGCTCACTGAAACCCCTTCCCTACACACTAAAACCCCTTCCCTACACACTGAACCCCCTTCCTCGCTCACTGAAACCCCTTCCCCACACACTACAACCCCTTCCCGACACACTGAAACCCCTACCCCGCACACTGAAACCCCTTCACTACACACTGAAACCCATTCCCTACATACTGAAACACATTCCCCACACCTTGAAACCCATCCTCACACACTGAAGCCCTTCCCCACACACCGAAACCCCTTCCTCACACACTGAAACCCTTCCCCACACACTGAAACCTCTTCCACACACTGAAACCCCTTCCACGCACACTTCAACCAATTCCCCGCCAACTGAAACACCTACCCCACACACTGAAACCCCTTCCCTACACACTGAAACCCCTTCCCCGCAGACTGAAACAGATTCCCCACACACTGAAACCCCTTCCCTACACACTGAAACCCCATCCCCGCACACTGAAACCCATTCCCCACACACTGAAACCCATTGCCCACACACTGAAACCCCTTCCCCACACTCTGAAACCCCTTCCCCGCTCGCTGAAACACCTTCCCCACACACTGAAACCCCTTCCCCGCACACTGCAACACCTTCCCCACACACTGAAACCCATCCTCACACACACTGAAACCTCTTCCAAACACACTGAAACCAATTCCCCACACACTGAAACCCATTCCCCACACACTGAAACCCCTTCGCCACACTCTGAAACCCCTTCCCGGCACACTGAAATCCCTTCCCCACACACTGAATCCCCTTCCCCACACAGTGGAACACCTTCATCACACATTGAAAACCATCCTCACACACACTGAAACCCCTTCCCCGCTCACTGAAACCCCTTCCCTACACACTGAAACCCCTTCCCCGCTCACTGAAACCCCTTCCCTACACACTAAAACCCCTTCCCTACACGCTGAAATCCCTTCCCCCCACACTGAAACCCCTTCACTACACACTGAAACCCATTCCCTACATACTGAAACACCTTCCCCACACCTTGAAACCCATCCTCACACACACTGAAACCCCTTCCCTACACACTGAAACCCCTTACCTACAAACTGAAACCCCTTCCCCGCACACTGAAACCCATTCCCCACACCTTGAAACCCATCCTCACACACACTGAAACCTCTTCCACACACACTGAAACCCATTCCCCACACACTGAAACCCATTCCCCACACACTGAAACCCCTTCCCCACACTCTGAAACCCGTTCCCCGCACACTGAAACACCTTCCCCGCTCACTGAAACCCCTTCCCTACACACTGAAACCCCTTCCCCGCTCACTGAAACCCCTTCCCTACACACTAAAACCCCTTCCCTACACGCTGAAATCCCTTCCCCGCACACTGAAACCCCTTCACTACACACTGAAACCCATTCCCTACATACTGAAACAACTTCCCCACACCTTGAAACCCATCCTCACACACACTGAAACCCCTTCCCTACACACTGAAACCCCTTACCTACAAACTGAAACCCCTTCCCCGCACACTGAAACCCATTCCCCACACCTTGAAACCCATCCTCACACACACTAAAACCTCTTCCACACACACTGAAACCCATTCCCCACACACTGTAACCCATTCCCCACACACTGAAACCCCTTCCCCACACTCTGAAACCCGTTCCCCGCACACTGAAACACCTTCCCCACACACTGAATCCCCTTCACCACACAGTGAAACAGCTTCCTCACACATTGAAACCCATCCTCACACACACTGAAACCCTTTCCCAACACAATGAAACTCCTTCCCCGCTCAATGAAACCCCTTCCCTACACACTATAACCCCTTCCCTACACACTGAAGCCCCTTCACCGCACTCTGAAACCCCTTCCCTACACACTGAAACCCATTCCCCACACACTGAAAGCCCTTCCCCTCACTCAGAAACCCCTTCCCCGCTCGCTGAAACATCTTCCCCACACACTGAAACCCCTTCCCCACACACTGAAACCACTTCCCCAAACTCTGAAACGCCTTCCCCGCCCACTGAAAACCCTTCCCCGCTCGCTGAAACACCTTCCCCAAACACTGAAACACCTTCCCCACACACTGAAACCTTTCCGCAGTCACTGAATCCCCTTCCCCACACACTGAAACCCATTAACCAGACACTGAAACCCATTGCCCACACACTGAAAATCCTTCCCCACACTCTGAAACCCGTTCCCCGCACACTGAAACACCTTCCCCACACACTGAAACCCCTTCCCCGCTCACTGAAACCCCTTCCCTACACACTAAAACCCCTTCCCTACACACTGAAACCCCTTCCCCGCTCACTGAAACCCCTTCCCTACACACTAAAACCCCTTCCCTACACACTGAAACCCCTTCCCCGCACACTGAAACCCCTTCACTTCACACTGAAACCCATTCCCTACATACTGAAACACCTTCCCCACACCTTGAAACCCATCCTCACACACTGAAGCCCTTCCCCACACACTGAAACCCCTTCCCTACACACTGAAACCCTTCCCCACACACTGAAAACTCTTCCACACACTGAAACCCCTTCCCCGCACACTTAAACCAATTCCCCGCTAGCTGAAACACCTACCCCACACACTGAAACCCCTTCCCTCCACACTGAAACCCCTTCCCCGCAGACTGAAACAGATTCCCCACACACTGAAACCCCTTCCCTACACACTGAAACCCCATCCGCGCACACTGAAACCCATTCCCCACACACTGAAACCCCTTCCCCACACTCTGAAACTCCTTCCCCGCTCGCTGAAACACATTCCCCACACACTGAAACCCCTTCCCCGCACACAGAAACACCTTCCCCGATCGCTGAAACACCTTCGCCACTCACTGATACCCATTCCCCACACACTGTCACCCATTCCCCACACACTGAAACCCCTTCCCCACAGTCTGAAACCCCTTCCCCGCACACTGAAACCCCTTCCCCACACTCTGAAACTCCTTCCCCGCTCGCTGAAACACATTCCCCACACACTGAAACCCCTTCCCCGCACACTGAAAAACCTTCCCCGATCGCTGAAACACCTTCCCCACACACTGATACCTATTCCCCACACACTGTCACCCATTCCCCACACACTGAAACCCCTTCCCCACAGTCTGAAACCCCTTCCCCGCACACTGAAACACCGTTCACACACAGTGAAGCCCCTTCCCCGCACACTGAAACATCTTCCTCACACACTGAAACCCATCCTCAAACACACGGAAACCCCTTCCCTACTCACCGAAACCCCTTCCCGGCACACTGAACCCCCTTCCCTACACCCTGAAACCCCTTCCCTACACACTGAAACCCCTTCCCCGCACACTGAAACCAATTCCCCACAATCTGAAACCCCTTCCCTACACACTGAAACCCCTTCCCCGCATACTGAAACTCATTCCCCACACACTGAAACCCATTCCCCACACACTGAAAGCCCTTCCCCTCACTCAGAAACCCCTTCTCCGCTCGCTGAAACATCTTCCCCACACACTGAAACCCCTTCCCCACACACTGAAACCCCTTCCCCTCACGCTGAAACCCATTCCCCACACACTGAAACCACTTCCCCACACTCTGAAAACCCTTCCCCGCTCGCTGAAACACATTCCCCACACACTGAAACCTCTTCCACAGGCACTGAATCCCCTTCCCCACACACTGAAACCCATTACCCACACACAGAAACCCATTGACCACACACTGAAACCCCTTCCCCACACTTTGAAACCCCTTCCCCGCACACTGAAACACCTTCCCCACACACTGAAACCCCTTCCTCGCACACTGAAGCACCTTCCCCACACACTGAAACCCCTTCCCCGCACACTGAAACACCTTCCCCACACACTGAAACCCATCCTCACACACACTGAAACCTCTTCCAAACACACTGAAACCAATTCCCCCCACACTGAAACCCCTTCACTACACACTGAAACCCATTCCCTACATACTGAAACACCTTCCCCACACCTTGAAACCCATCCTCACACACACTGAAACCCTTTCCATACACACTGAAACCCCTTACCTACAAACTGAAACCCCTTCCCCACACACTGAAACCCATTCCCCACTCACTGAAACCCATTCCCCACACACTGAAACCCCTTCCCCACTCTCTGAAACCCCTTCCCCGCACACTGAAGCTCCTTCCCCACACACTGAATCCCCTTCCCCACACAGTGGAACACCTTCATCACACATTGAAAACCATCCTCACACACACTGAAACCATTTCCCGACACACTGAAAGCCCTTCCCCGCTCACTGAAACCCCTTCCCTACACACTAAAACCCCTTCCCTACACACTGAAACCCCTTCCCCGCTCACTGAAACCCCTTCCCTACACACTAAAACCCCTTCCCTACACACTGAAACCCCTTCCCCGCACACTGAAACCCCTTCACTTCACACTGAAACCCATTCCCTACATACTGAAACACCTTCCCCACACCTTGAAACCCATCCTCACACACTGAAGCCCTTCCCCACACACTGAAACCCCTTCCCTACACACTGAAACCCTTCCCCACACACTGAAAACTCTTCCACACACTGAAACCCCTTCCCCGCACACTTAAACCAATCCCCGCTAGCTGAAACACCTACCCCACACACTGAAACCCCTTCCCTACACACTGAAACCCCTTCCCCGCAGACTGAAACAGATTCCCCACACACTGAAACCCCTTCCCTACACACTGAGACCCCATCCGCGCACACTGAAACCCATTCCCCACACACTGAAACCCATTCCCCACACACTGAAACCCCTTCCCCACACTCTGAAACTCCTTCCCCGCTCGCTGAAACACATTCCCCACACACTGAAACCCCTTCCCCGCACACAGAAACACCTTCCCCGATCGCTGAAACACCTTCGCCACACACTGATACCCATTCCCCACACACTGTCACCCATTCCCCACACACTGAAACCCCTTCCCCACAGTCTGAAACCCCTTCCCCGCACACTGAAACCCCTTCCCCACACTCTGAAACTCCTTCCCCGCTCGCTGAAACACATTCCCCACACACTGAAACCCCTTCCCCGCACACTGAAACACCTTCCCCGATCGCTGAAACACCTTCCCCACACACTGATACCTATTCCCCACACACTGTCACCCATTCCCCACACACTGAAACCCCTTCCCCACAGTCTGAAACCCCTTCCCCGCACACTGAAACACCGTTCACACACAGTGAAGCCCCTTCCCCGCACACTGAAACATCTTCCTCACACACTGAAACCCATCCTCAAACACACGGAAACCCCTTCCCTACTCACCGAAACCCCTTCCCGGCACACTGAACCCCCTTCCCTACACCCTGAAACCCCTTCCCTACACACTGAAACCCCTTCCCCGCACACTGAAACCAATTCCCCACAATCTGAAACCCCTTCCCTACACACTGAAACCCCTTCCCCGCATACTGAAACTCATTCCCCACACACTGAAACCCATTCCCCACACACTGAAAGCCCTTCCCCTCACTCAGAAACCCCTTCTCCGCTCGCTGAAACATCTTTCCCACACACTGAAACCCCTTCCCCACACACTGAAACCCCTTCCCCTCACGCTGAAACCCATTCCCCACACACTGAAACCACTTCCCCACACTCTGAAAACCCTTCCCCGCTCGCTGAAACACCTTCCCCACACACTGAAACCTCTTCCACAGGCACTGAATCCCCTTCCCCACACACTGAAACCCATTACCCACACACAGAAACCCATTGACCACACACTGAAACCCCTTCCCCACACTCTGAAACCCCTTCCCCGCACACTGAAAGACCTTGCCCACACACTGAAACCCCTTCCTCGCACACTGAAACACCTTCCCCACACACTGAAACCCCTTCCCCGCACACTGAAACACCTTCCCCACACACTGAAACCCATCCTCACACACACTGAAACCTCTTCCAAACACACTGAAACCAATTCCCCACACACTGAAACCCATTCCCCACACACTGAAACCCCTTCGCCACACTCTGAAACCCCTTCCCGGCACACTGATACACCTTCCCCACACACTGAATCCCCTTCCCCACACAGTGGAACACCTTCATCATACATTGAAAACCATCCTCACACACACTGAAACCCTTTCCCTACACACTGAAACCCCTTCCCCGCTCACTGAAACCCCTTCCCTACACACTAAAACTCCTTCCCTACACACTGAAACCCCTTCCCCGCTCACTGAAACCCCTTCCCTACACACTAAAACCCCTTCCCTACACACTGAAACCCCTTCCCCCCACACTGTAACCCCTTCACTACACACTGAAACCCATTCCCTACATACTGAAACACCTTCCCTACACCTTGAAACCCATCCTCACACACACTGAAACCCCTTCCCTACACACTGAAACCCCTTACCAACAAACTGAAACACCTTCCCCGCACACTGAAACCCATTCCCGACACACTGAAACCCATTCCCCACACACTGAAACCCCTTCCCCACACTCTGAAACCCGTTCCCCGCACACTGAAACACCTTCCCCAAACACTGAATCCCCTTCATCACAGTGAAACAGCTTCCTCACACATTGAAACGCATCCTCACACACACTGAAACCCTTTCCCAACACAATGAAACTCCTTCCCCGCTCACTGAAACCCCTTCCCTACACACTAAAACCCCTTCCCTACACACTGAAACCCCATCCCCGTACTCTGAAACCCCTTCCCTACACACTGAAACCCATTCCCCACACACTGAAATCCCTTCCCCTCACTCAGAAACCACATCCCCGCTCGCTGAAACATCTTGCCCACACACTGAAACCCCTTCCCCACACACTGAAACCACTTCCTCACACTCTGAAACGCCTTCCCCGCACACTGAAAACCCTTCCCCACTCGCTGAAATACCATCCCCAAACACTGAAACACCTTCCCCACACACTGAAACCTTTCCACAGGCACTGAATCCCCTTCCCCACACACTGAAACCCATTAACCAGACACTGAAACCCATTGCCCACACACTGAAACTCCTTCCCCACACTCTGAAACCCATTCCCCGCACACTGAAACACCTTCCCCACACACTGAAACCCCTTCCCCGCTCACTGAAACCCCTTCCCTACACACTAAAACCTCTTCCCTACACACTGAAACCCCTTCCCCGCTCACTGAAACCCCTTCCCTACACACTAAAACCCCTTCACTACACACTGAAACCCATTCCCAACATACTGAAACACCTTCCCCACACCTTGAAACCCATCCTCACACACTGAAGCCCTTCCCCACACACTGAAACCCCTTTCCTACACACTGAAACCCTTCCCCACACACTGAAACCTCTTCCACACACTGAAACCCCTTCCCCACACACTTAAACCAATTCCCCGCTAGCTGAAACACCTACCCCACACACTGAAACCCCTTCCCTACACACTGAAACACCTTCCCCGCAAACTGAAATAGATTCCCCACACACTGAAACCCCTTCCCTACACACTGAAACCCCATCCCCGCACACTGAAACCCATTCCCCACACACTGAAACCCATTCCCCACACACTGAAACCCCTTCCCCACACTCTGAAAGTCCTTCCCCGCTCGCTGAAACACATTCCCCACACACTGAAACCCCTTCTCCGCACACTGAAACACCTTCCCCGATCGCTGAAACACCTTCCCCACACACTGATACCCATTCCCCACACACTGTCACCCATTCCGCACACACTGAAACCCCTTCCCCACAGTCTGAAACCCCTTCCCCGCACACTGAAACACCGTTCACACACAGTGAAGCCCCTTCCCCGCACACTGAAACATCTTCCTCACACACTGAAACCCATCCTCAAACACATGGAAACCCCTTCCCTACTCACTGAAACCCCTTCCCCGCACACTGAACCCCCTTCCTTACACCCAGAAACCCCTTCCCTACACACTGAAACCCCTTCCCCGCACACTGAAACCAATTCCCCACAATCTGAAACCCCTTCCCTACACACTGAAACCCCTTCCCCGCATACTGAAACTCATTCCCCACACACTGAAACCCATTCCCCACACACTGAAAGCCCTTCCCCTCACTCAGAAACCCCTTCTCCGCTCGCTGAAACATCTTCCCCACACACTGAAACCCCTTCCCCACACACTGAAACCCCTTCCCCTCACGCTGAAACCCATTACCCGCACACTGAAAACCCTTCCCAGCTCGCTGAA
Source organism: Heterodontus francisci (assembly GCF_036365525.1). Taxonomy (NCBI): domain Eukaryota; kingdom Metazoa; phylum Chordata; class Chondrichthyes; order Heterodontiformes; family Heterodontidae; genus Heterodontus; species Heterodontus francisci. The sequence goes on from NW_027140152.1 coordinate 57,867, forward strand.
ACACCTTCCCCAAACACTGAATCCCCTTCCCCACACACTGAAACCCATTACCCGCACACAGAAACCCATTGAGCACAAACTGAAACCCCTTCCCCACACTCTGAAACCCCTTCCCAGCACACTGAAACACCTTCCCCACAAACTTAAACTCCTTCCCCGCACACTGAAACACCTTCCCCACACACTGAAACCCCTTCCCCGCACACTGAAACACCTTCCCCACACACTGAAACCCATCCTCACACACACTGAAACCTCTTCCAAACACACTGAAACCAATTCCCCAGACACTGACACCCATTCCCCACACACTGAAACCCCTTCGCCACACTCTGAAACCCCTTCCCGGCACACTGATACACCTTCCCCACACACTGAATCCCCTTCCCCACACAGTGGAACACCTTCATCACACATTGAAAACCATCCTCACACACACTGAAACCCTTTCCCTACTCACTGAAACCCCTTCCCCGCTCACTGAAATCCCTTCCCTACACACTAAAACCCCTTCCCTACACACTGAAACCCCTTCCCCGCTCACTGAAACCCCTCCCCTACACACTAAAACCCCTTCCCTACACACTGAAACCCCTTCCCCCCACACTGAAACCCCTTCACTACACACTGAAACCCATTCCCTACATACTGAAACACCTTCCCCACACCTTGAAACCCATCCTCACACACACTGAAACCCTTTCCATACACACTGAAACCCCTTACCTACAAACTGAAACCCCTTCCCCACACACTGAAACCCATTCCCCACACACTGAAACCCATTCCCCACACACTGAAACCCCTTCCCCACTCTCTGAAACCCCTTCCCCGCACACTGAAGCTCCTTCCCCACACACTGAATCCCCTTCCCCACACAGTGGAACACCTTCATCACACATTGAAAACCATCCTCACACACACTGAAATCCTTTCCCGACACACTGAAACCCCTTCCCCGCTCACTGAAACCCCTTCCCTACACACTAAAACCCCTTCCCTACACACTGAAACCCCTTCCCCGCTCACTGAAACCCCTTCCCTACACACTAAAACCCCTTCCCTACACACTGAAACCCCTTCCCCGCACACTGAAACCCCTTCACTGCACACTGAAACCCATTCCCTACATACTGAAACACCTTCCCCACACCTTGAAACCCATCCTCACACACACTGAAACCCCTTCCCTACACACTGAAACCCCTTCCCTACAAACTGAAACCCCTTCCCCGCACACTGAAACCCATTCCGCACACACTGAAACCCCTTCCCCGCACACTGAAACCCATTCCCCACACCTTGAAACCCATCCTCACACACACTGAAACCTCTTCCACACACACTGAAACCCATTCCCCACACACTGAAACCCATTCCCCACACACTGAAACCCCTTCCCCACACTCTGAAACCCGTTCCCCGCACACTGAAACACCTTCCCCACACACTGAATCCCCTTCAGCACACAGTGAAACACCTTCCTCACACATTGAAACCCATCCTCACACACACTGAAACCCTTTCCCAACACAATGAAACTCCTTCCCCGCTCACTGAAACCCCTTCCCTACACACTAAAACCCCTTCCCTACACACTGAAGCCCCTTCCCCGCACTCTGAAACCCCTTCCCTACACACTGAAACCCATTCACCACACACTGAAACCACTTCCCCACACTCTGAAACGCGTTCCCCGCACACTGAAAACCCTTCCCCGCTCGCTGAAACACCTTCCCCAAACACTGAAACACCTTCCCCACACACTGAAACCTCTTCCACAGGCACTGAATCCCCTTCCCTATACACTAAAACCCCTTCCCGACACACTGAAACCCCTTCCCCGCACACTGAAACCCCTTCACTACACACTGAAACCCATTCCCTACATACTGAAACACATTCCCCACACCTTGAAACCCATCCTCACACACTGAAGCCCTTCCCCACACACTGAAACCCCTTCCCCACACACTGAAACCCTTCCCCACACACTGAAACCCCTTCCCCTCACGCTGAAACCCATCCTCACACACACTGAAACCTCTTCCAAACACACTGAAACCAATTCCCCACACACTGACACCCATTCCCCACACACTGAAACCCCTTCGCCACACTCTGAAACCCCTTCCCGGCACACTGATACACCTTCCCCACACACTGAATCCCCTTCCCCACACAGTGGAACACCTTCATCACACATTTAAAACCATCCTCACACACACTGAAACCCTTTCCCTACACACTGAAGCGCCCTTCCCCGCTCACTGAAACCCCTTCCCTACACACTAAAACCCCTTCCCTACACACTGAAACCCCTTCCCCGCTCACTGAAACCCCTTCCCTACACACTAAAACCCCTTCCCTACACACTGAAACCCCTTCCCCCCACACTGAAACCCGTTCCCCGCACACTGAAACACCTTCCCCACACACTGAATCCCCTTCACCACACACTGAAACCACTGCCCCACAATCTGCAACGCCTTCCCCGCACACTGAAAACCCTTCCCCGCTCGCTGAAACACCTTCCCCAAACACTGAAACACCTTCCCCACACACTGAAACCTCTTCCACCGGCACTGAATCCCCTTCCACACACACTGAAACCCCATTAACCAGACACTGAAACCCATTGCACACACGCTGAAACCCCTTCCCCGCACTCTGAAACACCTTCCCCACACACTGAAACCCCTTCCCCGCTCACTGAAACCCCTTCCCCTATACTCTAAAACCCCTTCCCTACACACTGAACCCCCTTCCTAGCTCACTGAAACCCCTTCCCCACACACTACAACCCTTCCCGACACACTGAAACCCCTACCCCGCCACACTGAAACCCCTTCACTACACACTGAAACCCATTCCCTACATACTGAAACACATTCCCCACACCTTGAAACCCATCCTCACACACTGAAGCCCTTCCCCACACACCGAAACCCCTTCCTCACACACTGAAACCCTTCCCCACACACTGAAACCTCTTCCACACACTGAAACCCCTTCCACGCACACTTCAACCAATTCCCCGCCAACTGAAACACCTACCCCACACACTGAAACCCTTCCCTACACACTGAAACCCCTTCCCCGCAGACTGAAACAGATTCCCCACACACTGAAACCCCTTCCCTACACACTGAAACCCCATCCCCGCACACTGAAACCCATTCCCCACACACTGAAACCCATTCCCCACACACTGAAACCCCTTCCCCACACTCTGAAAACCCCTTCCCCGCTCGCTGAAACACCTTCCCCACACACTGAAACCCCTTCCCCGCACACTGAAACACCCTTCCCCCACCACACTGAAACCCATCCTCAACACACACTGAAACCTCTTCCAAACACACTGAAACCAATTCCCCACACACTGAAACCCATTCCCCACACACTGAAACCCCTTCGCCACACTCTGAAAACCCCTTCCCGGCACACTGAAATCCCTTCCCCACACACTGAATCCCCTTCCCCACACAGTGGAACACCTTCATCACACATTGAAAACCATCCTCACACACACTGAAACCCCTTCCCCGCTCACTGAAACCCCTTCCCTACACACTGAAACCCCTTCCCCGCTCACTGAAACTCCTTCCCTACACACTAAAACCCCTTCCCTACACGCTGAAATCCCTTCCCCCCACACTGAAACCCCTTCACTACACACTGAAACCCATTCCCTACATACTGAAACACCTTCCCCACACCTTGAAACCCATCCTCACACACACTGAAACCCCTTCCCTACACACTGAAACCCATTACCTACAAACTGAAACCCCTTCCCCGCACACTGAAACCCATTCCCCACACCTTGAAACCCATCCTCACACACACTGAAACCTCTTCCACACACACTGAAACCCATTCCCCACACACTGAAACCCATTCCCCACACACTGAAACCCCTTCCCCACACACTGAAACCCCTCCTCACACACACTGAAACCTCTTCCAAACACACTGAAACCAATTCCCCACACACTGAAACCCATTCCCCACACACTGAAACCCATTCCTCACACACTGAAACGCCTTCCCGACACTCTGAAACCTGTTCCCCGCACACCGAAACACCTTCCCCACACACTGAATCCCCTTCACCATACAGTGAAACAGCTTCCTCACACATTGAAACCCATCCTCACACACACTGAAACCCTTTCCCCACACACTGAAACGCCTTCCCCACACTCTGAAACCCGTTCCCCGCACACCGAAACACCTTCCCCACACACTGAATCCCCTTCACCATACCGTGAAACACCTTCCCCACACCTTGAAACCCATCCTCACACACACTGAAACCCCTTCCCTACACACTGAAACCCCTTACCTACTAACTGAAACCCCTTCCCCGCACACTGAAACCCATTCCCCACACACTGAAACCCCTTCCCTACACACTGAATCCCCATCCCCAAGGTCTGAAACCCCTTCCCCGCACACTGAAACACCGTTCACACACAGTGAAGCCCCTTCCCCGCACACTGAAACCCATTCCCCACATACTGAAACCTATTCCCCACACACTGAAACCCCTTCCCCACACTCTGAAACCCCTTCCCCGCTCGCTGAAACACATTCCAAACACACTGAAACCCCTTCCCCGCACACTGAAACCCCTTCCCCGATCGCTGAAACACCTTCCCCACACACTTATACCCATTCCCCACACACTGTAACCCATTCCCCACACACTGAAACCCCTTCCCCACAGTCTGAAACCCCTTCCCCGCACACTGAAACACCGTTCACACACAGTGAAGCCCCTTCCCCGCACACTGAAACATCTTCCTCACACACTGAAACCCATCCTCAAACACACGGAAACACCTTCCCTACTCACTGAAACCCCATCCCCGCACACTGAACCCCCTGCCCTGCACCCTGAAACCCCTTCCCTGCACACTGAAACCCCTTCCCCGCACACTGAAACCAATTGCCCACAATCTGAAACCCCTTCCCTACACACTGAAACCCCTTCCCCGCACACTGAAACTCATTCCCCACACACTGAAACCCATTCCCCACACACTGAAAGCCCTTCCCCTCACTCAGAAACCCCTTCCCCTCTCGCTGAAACATCTTCCCCTCACGCTGAAACCCATTCCCCACACACAGTAACCACTTTCCCACACTCTGAAACGCCTTACCCGCACCTGAAAACCCTTCCCCGCACACTGAAAACCCTTCCCCGCTCGCTGAAACACCTTCCCCAAACACTGAAACACCTTCCCCACACACTGAAACCTCTTCCACAGGCAGCGAATCCCCTTCCCCACTCACTGAAACCCATTCCCAACACCTTGACACCCATCCTCACACACACTGAAACCTCTTCCACACACACTGAAACCCATTCCCCACACACTGAAACCCATTCCCCACACACTGAAACGCCTTCCCCACACTCTGAAACCCGTTCCCCGCACACCGAAACACCTTCCCCACACACTGAATCCCCTTCACCATACAGTGAAACAGCTTCCTCACACATTGAAACCCATCCTCACACACACTGAAACCCTTTCCCAACACAATGAAACTCCTTCCCCGCTCACTGAAACCCCCTCCCTACACACTAAAACCCCTTCCCTGCACATTGAAACCCCTTCCCCGCACTCTGAAACCCCTTCCCTACACACTGAAACCCATTTCCGACACACTGAAAGCCCTTCCCCTCACTCAGAAACCCCTTCCCCGCTCGCTGAAACATCTTCCCCACACACTGAAACCCCTTCGCCACACACTGAAACCACTTCCTCACACTCTGAAACGCCTTCCCCGCACACTGAAAACCCTTCCCCGCTCGCTGAAACACCTTCCCCAAACACTGAAACACCTTCCGCACACACTGAAACCTCTTCCACACGCACTGAATCCCCTTCCCCGCACACTGAAACCCATTAACCAGACACTGAAACCCATTGCCCACAGACTGAAACTCCTTCCCCACACTCTGAAACCCCTTCCTCGCACACTGAAACACCTTCCCCACACACTGAAACCCCTTCCCCGCTCACTGAAACCCCTTCGCTACACACTAAAACCCCTTCCCTACTCACTGAAACCCCTTCCCCGCTCACTGAATCCCCTTCCCTACGCACTAAAACCCCTTCCCTACACACTGAAACCCATTCCCTATGTACTGAAACACCTTCCCCACACCTTGAAACCCATCCACACACACTGAAGCCCTTCCCCACACACTGAAACCCCTTCCCCACACAATGATACCCTTCCCCACACACTGAAACCTCTTCCACACACTGAAACCCCTTCCCCGCACACTTAAACCAATTCCCCGCTGGCTGAAACACCTACCCCACACACTGAAACACCTTCCCTACACACTGAAACCCCTTCCCCGCAGACTGAAACAGAATCCCCACACACTGAAACCCCTTCCTTACACACTGAAACCCCATCCCCGCACACTGAAACCCATTCCCCACACACTGAAACCCATTCCCCACACACTGAAACCCCTTCCCCACACTCTGAAACCCCTTCCCCGCACGCTGAAACAGATTCCCCACACACTGAAACCCCTTCCCTGCAAACTGAAACCCCTTCCCCGATCGCTGAAACACCTTCCCCACATACTGATACCCATTCCCCACACACTGTAACCCATTCCCCACACACTGAATCTCCTTCCCCACATTCTGAAACCCCTTCCCCGCACACTGAAACACCGTTCACACACAGTGAAGCCCCTTCCCCGCACACTGAATTCCCTTCCTCACACACAGAAACCCATCCTCAAACACACGGAAACCCCTTCCCTACTCACTGAAACCCATTCCCCACACACTGAAACCCCTTCCCCGCACACTGAAACCCATTCCCCACACCTTGAAACCCATCCTCACACACACTGAAACATCTTCCACAGACACTGGAACCCATTCCCCACACACTGAAACCCATTCCCCACACACTGAAACCCCTTCCCCACACTCTGAAACCCGTTCCCCGCACACTGAAACACCTTCCCCACACACTGAATCCCCTTCACCACACAGTGAAACAGCTTCCTCACACATTGAAACCCATCCTCACACACACTGAAACCTTTTCCCAACACAATGAAACTCCTTCCCCGCTCACTGAAACCCCTTCCCTACACACTAAAACCCCTTCCCTACACACTGAAACCCATTCTCCGCACTCTGAAACCCCTTCCCTACACACTGAAACCCATTCCCCACACACTGAAAGCCCTTCCCCTCACTCAGAAACCCCTTCCCCGCTCGCTGAAACATCTTCCCCACACACTGAAACCCCTTCCCCAGACACTGAAACCACTTCCCCACACTCTGAAACGCCTTCCCCGCACAATGAAAACCCTTCCCCGCTCGCTGAAACACCTTCCCCAAACACTGAAACACCTTCCCCAAACCTTGAAACCCATCCTCACACACTGAAGCCCTTCCCCACACACTGAAACCCCTTCCCCACACACTGAAACCCTTCCCCACACACTGAAACCTCTTCCACACACTGAAACCCCTTCCCTGCACACTGAAACCCATTCCCCACACCTTGAAACCCATCCTCACACACACTGAAACCTCTTCCACACACACTGAAACCCATTCCCCACATACTGAAACCCATTCCCCACACACTGAAACCCCTTCCCCACACTCTGAAACCCGTTCCCCGCACACTGAAACACCTTCCCACACACTCAATCCCCTTCACCACACAGTGAAACAGCTTCCTCACACATTGAAACCCTCCTCACACACACTGAAACCCTTTCCCAACACAATGAAACTCCTTCCCTGCTCATTGAAACCCCTTCCCTACACACTAAAACCCCTTCACTACACACTGAAACCCAATCCCCGCACTCTGAAACCCCTTCCCTACACACTGATTCCCATTCCCCACACATTGACAGCCCTTCCCCTCACTCAGAAACCACTTCCCCACTCGCTGAAACATCTTCCCCACACACTGAAACCCCTTCCCCACACACTGAAACCACTTCCCCACACTCTGAAACGCCTTCCCCGCACACTGAATACCCTTCCCCGCTCGCTGAAACACCTTCCCCAAACACTAGAACACCTTCCCCACAGGCACTGAATCCCCTTCCCCACACACTGAAACTCATTAACCAGACTCTGAAACCCTTTGCCAACACACTGAAACTCCTTCCCCACACTCTGAAAGCCCTTCCCCACACACTGAAACACCTTCCCCACACACTGAAACCCCTTCCCCGCTCACTGAAACCCCTTCGCTACACACTAAAACCCCTTCCCTACACACTGAGACCCCTTCCCCGCTCACTGAAACCCCTTCCCCACACACTAAAACCCCTTCGCCACACACTGAAACCCCTTCCCCGCACACTGAAACCCCTTCACGACACACTGAAACCCATTCCCTACATGCTGAAACACCTTCCCAAAACCTTGAAACCCATCCTCACACACTGAAGCCCTTCCCCACACACTGAAACCCCTTCCCCACACACTGAAACCCTTCCCCACACACTGATCCTTCTTCCGCACACTGAAATCCATTCCCCGCACACTTAAACCAATTCCCCGCTAGCTGAAACACCTACCCCACACGCTGAAACCCCTTCCCTACACACTGAATCCCCTTCCCCACACAGTGGAACACCTTCATCACACATTGAAAACCATCCTCACACACACTGAAACCCTTTCCCTACACACTGAATCCCCTTCCCCGCTCACTGAAACCCCTACCCTACACACTAAAACCCCTTCCCCGCTCACTGAAACCCCTTCCCTACACACTAAAACCCCTTCCCTACACACTAAAACCCCTTCCCTACACACTGAAACACATTCCCCGCACACTGAATCCCCTTCACTACACACTGAAACCCATTCCCTACATACTGAAACAACTTCCCCACACCTTGAAACCCATCCTCACACACACTGAAACCCCTTCCCTACACATTGAAACCCCTTACCTACTAACTGAAACCCCTTCCCCGCACACTGAAACCCATTCCCCACACACTGAAACCCCTTCCCCGCACACTGAAACCAATTCCCCACACCTTGAAACCCATCCTCACACACACTGAAACCTCTTCCACACACACTGAAACCCATTCCCCACACACGGAAACCCATTGCCCCACACTCTGAAACCCGTTCCCCGCACACTGAAACACCTTCCCCACACACTGAATCCCCTTCACCACACAGTGAAACAGCTTCCTCACACATTGAAACCCATCCTCACACACACTGAAACCCTTTCCCAACACAATGAAGCTCCTTCCCCGCTCACTGAAACCCCTTCCCTACACACTAAAACCCCTTCCCTACACACTGATACCCATTCCCCACACATTGAAAGCCCTTCCCCTCAATCAGAAACCCCTTCCCCGCTCGCTGAAACATCTTCCCCACACATTGAAACCCCTTCCCCACACTCTGAAACCACTGCCCCACACTCTGAAACGCCTTCCCCGCACACTGAAAACCCTTCCCCGCTCGCTGAAACACCTTCCCCAAACACTAAAACACCTTCCCCACAGGCACTGAATCCCCTTCCCCACACACTGAAACTCATTAACCAGACTCTGAAACCCATTGCCCACACACGGAAACTCCTTCCCCACAATCTGAAAGCCCTTCCCCACACACTGAAACACCTTCCCCACACACTGAGACCCCTTCCCCGCTCACTGAAACCCCTTCCCTACACACTAAAACCCCTTCGCCACACACTGAAACCCCTTCCCCGCACACTGAAATCCCTTCACGACACACTGAAACCCATTCCCTACATGCTGAAACACCTTCCCCAAACCTTGAAACCCATCCTCACACACTGAAGCCCTTCCCCACACACTGAAACCCCTTCCCCACACACTGAAATCCTTCCCCACACACTGAACCCTCTTCCACACACTGAAACCCCTTCCCCGCACACCTAAACCAATTCCCCGCTCGCTGAAACACCTACCCCACACGCTGAAACCCCTTCCCTACACACTGAAACCCCTTCCCCGCTCACTGAAACCCCTTCCTTACACACTAAAACCCCTTCCCTACACACTGAAACCCCTTCCCCGCTCACTGAAACCCCTTCCCTATACACTAAAACCCCTTCCCTACACACTGAAACCCATTCCCCGCACACTGAAACCCCTTCACTACACACTGAAACCCATTCCCTACATACTGAAACACCTTCCCCACACCTTGAAACCCATCCTCACACTCACTGAAACCCCTTCGCTGCACACTGAAACCCCTTACCTACTAACTGAAACCCCTTCCCCGCACACTGAAACCCCTTCCCCGCACACTGAAACCCATTTCCCACATCTTGAAACCCATCCTCACGCACACTGAAACATCTTCCACACACACTGAAACCCATTCCCCACACACTGAAACCCATTCCCCACACACTGAAACCCCTTCCCCACACTCTGAAACCCGTTCCCCGCACACTGAAACACCTTCCCCACACACTGAATCCCCTTCACCACACAGTGAAACAGCTTCCTCACAGATTGAAACACATCCTCACACACACTGAAACCCTTTCCCAACACAATGAAACTCCTTCCCCGCTCACTGAAACCCCTTCCCAACACACTAAAACCCCTTCCCTACACACTGAAACCCATTCCCCGCACTCAGAAACCCCTTCCCTCCACACTGAAAACCATTCTCCACACACTGAAAGCCCTTCCCCTCACTCAGAAACCCCTTCCCCGCTCGCTGAAACACCTTCCCCAAACACTAACACACCTTCCCCACACACTGAAACCTCTTCCACAGGCACTGAATCCCCTTCCCCACACACTGATACCCATTAACCAGACACTGAAACCCATTGCCCACACACTGAAACTCCTTCCCCACACTCTGAAAGCCCTTCCCCACACACTGAAACACCTTCCCCACACACTGAAACCCCTTCCCCGCTCACTGAAACACTTTCGCTACACACTAAAACCCCTTCCCTACACACTGAAACCCCTTCCCCGCTCACTGAAACCGCTTCCCTAGACACGAAAACCCCTTCCCTACACACTGAAACCCCTTCCCCGCACACTGAAACCCCTTCACGACACACTGAAACCCATTCCCTACATACTGAAACACCTTCCCCAAACCTTGAAACCCATCCTCACACACTGAAGCCCTTCCCCACACACTGAAACCCCTTCCCCACACACTGAAACCCTTCGCCACACACTGAAACCTCTTCCACACACTGAAACCCCTTCCCCGCACACTTAAACCAATTCCCCGCTAGCTGAAACACCCACCCCAGACACTGAAACCACTTCCCCAAACTCTGAAACGCCTTCCCCGCACACTGAAAACCCTTCCCCGCTCGCTGAAACACCTTCCCCAAACACTGAAACGCCTTCCCCGCACACTGAAAACCCTTCCCCGCTCGCTGAAACACCTTCCCCAAACACTAAAACACCTTCCCCACACACTGAAACCTCTTCCACAGGCACTGAATCCCCTTCCCCACACACTGAAACCCATTAACCAGACACTGAAACCCATTGCCCACACACTGAAACTCCTTCCCCACACTCTGAAAGCCCTCCCCCACACACTGAAACACCTTCCCCACTCACTGAAACCCCTTCTCCGCTCACTGATACCCCTTCGCTACACAGTAAAACCCCTTCCCTACACACTGAAACCCCTTCCCCGCTCACTGAAACCACTTCCCTACACACGAAAACACCTTCCCTACACACTGAAACCCCTTCCCCGCACACTGAAACCCCTTCACGACACACTGAAACCGATTCCCTACATACTGAAACACCTTCCCCAAACCTTGAAACCCATCCTCACACACTGAAGCCCTTCCCCACACACTGAAACCCCTTCCCCACACACTGAAACCCTTCCCCACACACTGAAACCTCTTCCACACACTGAAACCCCATCCCCGCACACTTAAACCAATTCCCCGCGAGCTGAAACACCTACCCCACACACTGAAACCACTTCCCCACACTCTGAAACGCCTTCCCCGCACACTGAAAACCCTTCCCCGCTCGCTGAAATACCTTCCCCAAACACTGAAACACCTTCCCCACACACTGAAACCTCTTCCACAGGCACTGAATCCCCTTCCCCACACACTGAAACCCATTAACCAGGCACTGTAACCCATTGCCCACACACTGAAACTCCTTCCTCACACTCTGAAAGCCCTTCCCCACACACTGAAATACCTTCCCCACACACTGAAACCCCTTCCCCGCTCACTGAAACCCCTTCATACACGCTAAAACCCCTTCCCTACGCTCTGAAACCACTTCCCCGCTCACTGAAACCCCTTCCCTACACACTAAAACCCCTTCGCCACACACTGATACCCCTTCCCCGCACACTGAAACCCCTTCACGACGCACTGAAACCCATTCCCTACAAACTGAAACACCTTCCCCAAACCTTGAAACCCATCCTCACACACTGAAGCCCTTCCCTACACACTGAAACCCCTTCCCCGCAGACTGAAACAGATACCCTACACCCTGAAACCCCTTCCCTACACACTGAAACTCCTTCCCCGCACACTGAATCCAATTCCCCACAATCTGAAACCCCTTCCCTACACACTGAAACCCCTTCCCCGCACACTGAAACTCATTCCCCACACACTGAAATCCATTCCCCACACACTGAAACACCTACCCCACACACTGAATCCCCTTCATCACACAGTGAAACAGCTTCCTCACAGATTGAAACCCATCCTCACACACACTGAAACCCTTTCCCAACACAATGAAACTCCTTCCCCGCTCACTGAAACCCCTTCCCAACACACTAAAACCCCTTCCCTACACACTGAAACCCATTCCCCGCACTCTGAAACCCCTTCCCTACACACTGAAAACCATTCCCCACACACTGAAAGCCCTTCCCCTCACTCAGAAACCCCTTCCCCGCTCGCTGAAACTCCTTCCCCAAACACTAAAACACCTTCCTCACACACTGAAACCTCTTCCACAGGCACTGAATCCCCTTCCCCACACACTGAAACCCATTAACCAGACACTGAAACCCATTGCCCACACACTGAAACTCCTTCCCCACACTCTGAAACCCCTTCCCCGCCCACTGAATCCCCTTCCCCACACACTGAAACCCATTAACCAGACACTGAAACCCATTGCCCACACACTGAAACTCCTTCCCCACACTCTGAAACCCCTTCCCCGCACACTGAAACTCCTTCCCCACATTCTGAAAGCCCTTCCACACACACTGAAACACCTTCCCCACACACTGAAACCCCTTCCCCGCTCACTGAAACCCTTTCGCTACACACTAAAACCCCTTCCCTACACACTGAAACCCCTTCCCTGCTCACTGAAACCGCTTCCCTACACACGAAAACCCCTTCCCTACACACTGAAACCCCTTCCCCGCACACTGAAACCCTTCACGACACACTGAAACCCATTCCCTACATACTGAAACACCTTCCCCAAACCTTGAAACCCATCCTCACACACTGAAGCCCTTCCCCACACACTGAAACCCCTTCCCCACGCACTGAAACCCTTCGCCACACAATGAAACCTCTTCCACACACTGAAACCCCTTCCCCGCACACTTAAACCAATTCCCCGCTAGCTGAAACACCCACCCCACACTCTGAAACCACTTCCCCACACTCTGAAACGCCTTCCCCGCACACTGAAAACCCTTCCCCGCTCGCTGAAACACCTTCCCCAAACACTGAAATGCCTTCCCCGCACACTGAAAACCCTTCCCCGCTCGCTGAAACACCTTCCCCAAACACTAAAACACCTTCCCCACACACTGAAACCTCTTCCACAGGCACTGAATCCCCTTCCCCACACACTGAAACCCATTAACCAGACACTGAAACCCATTGCCCACACACTGAAACTCCTGCCCCACACTCTGAAAGCCCTTCCCCACACAGTGAAACACCTTCCCCACACACTGAAACCCCTTCCCCGCTCACTGATACCCTTTCGCTACACACTAAAACCCCTTCCCTACACACTGAAACCCCTTCCCCGCACACTGAAACCCATTCCCTACATACTGAAACACCTTCCCAAACCTTGAAACCCATCCTCACACACTGAAGCCCTTCCCCACACACTGAAACCCCTTCCCCACACACTGAAACCCTTCCCCACACACTGAAACCTCTTCCACACACTGAAACCCCATCCCCGCACACTTAAACCAATTCCCCGCGAGCTGAAACACCTACCCCACACACTGAAACCACTTCCCCACACTCTGAAACGCCTTCCCCGCACACTGAAAACCCTTCCCCGCTCGCTGAAACACCTTCCCCAAACACTGAAACACCTTCCCCACACACTGAAACCTCTTCCACAGGCACTGAATCCCCTTCCCCACACACTGAAACCCATTAACCAGACACTGAAACCCATTGCCCACACACTGAAACTCCTTCCCCACACTCTGAAAGCCCTTCCCCACACACGGAAATACCTTCCCCACACACTGAAACCCCTTCCCCGCTCACTGAAACCCCTTCATACACGCTAAAACCCCTTCGCCACACACTGAAACCCCTTCCTCGCACACTGAAACCCCTTCACGACACACTGAAACCCCTTCACGACACACTGAAACCCATTCCCTACATACTGAAACACCTTCCCCAAACCTTGAAACCCATCCTCACACACTGAAGCCCTTCCCTACACACTGAAACCCCTTCCCCGCAGACTGAAACAGATTCCCCACACACTGAAACCCCTTCCCTACACACTGAAGCCCAATCCCCGCACACTGAAACCCCTTCCCCGCACACTGAACTCCCTTCCCTACACCCTGAAACCCCTTCCCTACACACTGAAACCCCTTCCCCGCACACTGAAACCAATTCCCCACAATCTGAAACCCCTTCCCTACACACTGAAACCCCTTCCCCGCTCGCTGAAACATCTTCCCCACACACTGAAACCCCTTCCCCACACACTGAAACCACTTCCCCACACTCTGAAACGCCTTCCCCGCACAATGAAAACCCTTCCCCGCTCGCTGAAACACCTTCCCCAAACACTGAAACACCTTCCCCAAACCTTGAAACCCATCCTCACACACTGAAGCCCTTCCCCACACACTGAAACCCTTCCCCACACACTGAAACCTCTTCCACACACTGAAACCCCTTCCCCGCACACTTAAACCAATTCCCTGCCAGCTGAAACACCTACCCCACACACTGAAACCACTTCCCCACACTCTGAAACGCCTTCCCCGCACAATGAAAACCCTTCCCCGCTCGCTGAAACACCTTCCCCAAACACTGAAACACCTTCCCCAAACCTTGAAACCCATCCTCACACACTGAAGCCCTTCCCCACACACTGAAACCCTTCCCCACACACTGAAACCTCTTCCACACACTGAAACCCCTTCCCCGCACACTTAAACCAATTCCCTGCCAGCTGAAACACCTACCCTACACACTGAAACCACTTCCCCACACTCTGAAACGCCTTCCCCGCACAATGAAAACCCTTCCCCGCTCGCTGAAACACCTTCCCCAAACACTGAAACACCTTCCCCACACACTGAAACCTCTTCCACAGGCACTGAATCCCCTTCCCCACACACTGAAACCCATTAACCAGACACTGAAACCCATTGCCCAATCACTGAAACTCCTTCCCCACACTCTGAAAGCCGTTCCCCACACACTGAAACACCTTCCCCTCACACTGAAACCCCTTCCCCGCTCACTGAAACCCCTTCCCTACACACTAAAACCCCTTCCCTACACACTGAAACCCCTTCCCCGCTCACTGAAACCCATTCCCTACACACTAAAACCCCTTCGCCACACACTGAAACCCCTTCCCCGCACACTGAAACCCCTTCACGACACACTGAAACCCATTCCCTCCATACTGAAACACCTTCCCCAAACCTTGAATCCCATCCTCACACACTGAAGCCCTTCCCCACACACTGAAACCTTTTCCCCACACACTGAAACCCTTCCCCAAACACTGAAACCTCTTCCACACACTGAAACCCCTTCCCCGCACACTTAAACCAATTCCCCGCTAGCTGAAACACCTACCCCACACACTGAAACCCCTTCCCTACACACTGAATCCCCTTCCCCACACAGTGGAACACCTTCATCACACATTGAAAACCATCCTCACACACACTGAAACCCTTTCCCTACACACTGAAACCCCTTCCCCGCACACTGAAACTCATTCCCCACACACTGAAACCCATTCCCCACACACTGAAACACCTTCCCCACACACTGAATCCCCTTCATCACACAGTGAAGCAGCTTCCTCACAGATTGAAACCCATCCTCACACACACTGAAACCCTTTCCCAACACAATGAAACTCCTTCCCCGCTCACTGAAACCCCTTCCCAACACACTAAAACCCCTTCCCTACACACTGAAACCCATTCCCCGCACTCTGAAACCCCTTCCCTACACACTGAAAAGCATTCCCCACACACTGAAAGCCCTTCCCCTCACTCAGAAACCCCTTCCCCGCTCGCTGAAACTCCTTCCCCAAACACTAAAACACCTTCCTCACACACTGAAACCTCTTCCACAGGCACTGAATCCCCTTCCCCACACACTGAAACCCATTAACCAGACACTGAAACCCATTGCCCACACACTGAAACTCCTTCCCCACACTCTGAAACCCCTTCCCCGCCCACTGAATCCCCTTCCCCACACACTGAAACCCATTAACCAGACACTGAAACCCATTGCCCACACACTGAAACTCCTTCCCCACACTCTGAAACCCCTTCCCCGCACACTGAAACTCCTTCCCCACACTCTGAAAGCCCTTCCACACACACTGAAACACCTTCCCCACACACTGAAACCCCTTCCCCGCTCACTGAAACCCTTTCGCTACACACTAAAACCCCTTCCCTACACACTGAAACCCCTTCCCCGCTCACTGAAACCGCTTCCCTACACACGAAAACCCCTTCCCTACACACTGAAACCCCTTCCCCGCACACTGAAACCCTTCACGACACACTGAAACCCATTCCCTACATACTGAAACACCTTCCCCAAACCTTGAAACCCATCCTCACACACTGAAGCCCTTCCCCACACACTGAAACCCCTTCCCCACACACTGAAACCCTTCGCCACACACTGAAACCTCTTCCACACACTGAAACCCCTTCCCCGCACACTTAAACCAATTCCCCGCCAGCTGAAACACCCACCCCACACTCTGAAACCACTTCCCCACACTCTGAAACGCCTTCCCCGCACACTGAAAACCCTTCCCCGCTCGCTGAAACACCTTCCCCAAACACTGAAACGCCTTCCCCGCACACTGAAAACCCTTCCCCGCTCGCTGAAACACCTTCCCCAAACACTAAAACACCTTCCCCACACACTGAAACCTCTTCCACAGGCACTGAATCCCCTTCCCCACACACTGAAACCCATTAACCAGACACTGAAACCCATTGCCCACACACTGAAACTCCTGCCCCACACTCTGAAAGCCCTTCCCCACACACTGAAACACCTTCCCCACACACTGAAACCCCTTCCCCGCTCACTGATACCCCTTCGATACACACGAAAACCCCTTCCCGACACACTGAAACCCCTTCCCCGCTCACTGAAACCGCTTCCCTACACACGAAAACCCCTTCCCTACACACTGAAACCCCTTCCCCGCACACTGAAACCCATTCCCTACATACTGAAACACCTTCCCAAACCTTGAAACCCATCCTCACACACTGAAGCCCTTCCCCACACACTGAAACCCCTTCCCCACACACTGAAACCCTTCCCCACACACTGAAACCTCTTCCACACACTGAAACCCCATCCCCGCACACTTAAACCAATTCCCCGCGAGCTGAAACACCTACCCCACACACTGAAACCACTTCCCCACACTCTGAAACGCCTTCCCCGCACACTGAAAACCCTTCCCCGCTCGCTGAAACACCTTCCCCAAACACTGAAACACCTTCCCCACACACTGAAACCTCTTCCACAGGCACTGAATCCCCTTCCCCACACACTGAAACCCATTAACCAGACACTGAAACCCATTGCCCACACACTGAAACTCCATCCCCACACTCTGAAAGCCCTTCCCCACACAATGAAATACCTTCCCCACACACTGAAACCCCTTCCCCGCTCACTGAAACCCCTTCATACACGCTAAAACCCCTTCCCTATGCACTGAAACCCCTTCCCCGCTCACTGAAACCCCTTCCCTACACACTAAAACCCCTTCGCCACACACTGAAACCCCTTCCCCGCACACTGAAACCCCTTCACGACACACTGAAACCCCTTCACGACACACTGAAACCCATTCCCTACATACTGAAACACCTTCCCCAAACCTTGAAACCCATCCTCACACACTGAAGCCCTTCCCTACACACTGAAACCCCTTCCCCGCAGACTGAAACAGATTCCCCACACACTGAAACCCCTTCCCTACACACTGAAGCCCAATCCCCGCACACTGAAACCCCTTCCCCGCACACTGAACTCCCTTCCCTACACCCTGAAACCCCTTCCCTACACACTGAAACCCCTTCCCCGCACACTGAAACCAATTCCCCACAATCTGAAACCCCTTCCCTACACACTGAAACCCCTTCCCCGCTCGCTGAAACATCTTCCCCACACACTGAAACCCCTTCCCCACACACTGAAACCACTTCCCCACACTCTGAAACGCCTTCCCCGCACAATGAAAACCCTTCCCCGCTCGCTGAAACACCTTCCCCAAACACTGAAACACCTTCCCCAAACCTTGAAACCCATCCTCACACACTGAAGCCCTTCCCCACACACTGAAACCCCTTCCCCACACACTGAAACCCTTCCCCACACAATGAAACCTCTTCCACACACTGAAACCCCTTCCCCGCACACTTAAACCAATTCCCTGCCAGCTGAAACACCTACCCTACACACTGAAACCACTTCCCCACACTCTGAAACGCATTCCCCGCACAATTAAAACCCTTCCCCGCTCGCTGAAACACCTTCCCCAAACACTGAAACACCTTCCCCACACACTGAAACCTCTTCCACAGGCACTGAATCCCCTTCCCCACACACTGAAACCCATTAACCAGACACTGAAACCCATTGCCCACACACTGAAACTCCTTCCCCACACTCTGAAAGCCGTTCCCCACACACTGAAACACCTTCCCCTCACACTGAAACCCCTTCCCCGCTCACTGAAACCCCTTCCCTACACACTAAAACCCCTTCCCTACAGACTGAAACCCCTTCCCCGCTCACTGAAACCCATTCCCTACACACTAAAACCCCTTCGCCACACACTGAAACCCCTTCCCCGCACACTGAAACCCCTTCACGACACACTGAAACCCATTCCCTCCATACTGAAACACCTTCCCCAAACCTTGAAACCCATCCTCACACACTGAAGCCCTTCCCCACACACTGAAACCCATTCCCCACACACTGAAACCCTTCCCCAAACACTGAAACCTCTTCCACACACTGAAACCCCTTCCCCGCACACTTAAACCAATTCCCCGCTAGCTGAAACACCTACCCCACACACTGAAACCCCTTCCCTACACACTGAATCCCCTTCCCCACACAGTGGAACACCTTCATCACACATTGAAAACCATCCTCACACACACTGAAACCCTTTCCCTACACACTGAATCCCCTTCACCGCTCACTGAAACCCCTACCCTACACACTAAAACCCCTTCCCTACACACTGAAACCCCTTCCCCGCTCACTGAAACCCCTTACCTACACACTAAAACCCCTTCCCTACACACTGAAACCCATTCCCCGCACACTGAAACCCCTTCACGACACACTGAAACCCATTCCCTACACACTGAAACAACTTCCCCACACCTTGAAACCCATCCTCACACACACTGAAACACCTTCCCTACACACTGAAACCCCTTACCTACTCACTGAAACCCCTTCCCCGCACACTGAAACCCATTTCCCACACACTGAAACCCCTTCCCCGCACACTGAAACCCATTCCCCACACCTTGAAACCCATCCTCACACACACAAAAACCTCTTCCACACACACTGAAACCCATTCCCCACATACTGAAACCCATTCCCCACACACTGAAACCCCTTCCCCACACTCTGAAACCCGTTCCCCGCACACTGAAACACCTTCCCCACACACTGAATCCCCTTCACCACACAGTGAAACAGCTTCCTCACACATTGAAACCCATCCTCACACACACTGAAACCCTTTCCCAACACAATGAAACTCCTTCCCCGCTCATTGAAACCCCTTCCCTACACACTAAAACCCCTTCCCTACACACTGAAACCCAATCCCTGTACTCTGAAACCCCTTCCCTACACACTTGATACCCATTCCCCACACATTGACAGCCCTTCCCCTCACTCAGAAACCACTTCCCCGCTCGCTGCAACATCTTCCCCACACACTGAAACCCCTTCCCCACACACTGAAACCACTTCCCCACACTCTGAAACGCCTTCCCCGCACACTGAAAACCCTTCCCCGCTCGCTGAAACACCTTCCCCAAACACTAAAACACCTTCCCCACAGGCACTGAATCCCCTTCCCCACACACTGAAACTCATTAACCAGACTCTGAAACCCTTTGCCCACACACTGAAACTCCTTCCCCACACTCTGAAAGCCCTTCCCCACACACTGAAACACCTTCCCCACACACTGAAACCCCTTCCCCGCTCACTGAAACCCCTTCGCTACACACTAAAACCCCTTCCCTACACACTGAGACCCCTTCCCCGCTCACTGAAACCCCTTCCCCACACACTAAAACCCCTTCGCTACACACTGAAACCCCTTCCCCGCACACTGAAACCCCTTCACGACACACTGAAACCCGTTCCCTACATGCTGAAACACCTTCCCAAAACCTTGAAACCCATCCTCACACACTGAAGCCCTTCCCCACACACTGAAACCCCTTCCCCACACACTGAAACCCTTCCCCACACACTGAACCTTCTTCCGCACACTGAAATCCCTTCCCCGCACACTTAAACCAATTCCCCGCTAGCTGAAACACCTACCCCACACGCTGAAACCCCTTCCCTACACACTGAATCCCCTTCCCCACACAGTGGAACACCTTCATCACACATTGAAAACCATCCTCACACACACTGAAACCCTTTCCCTACACACTGAATCTCCTTCCCCGCTCACTGAAACCCCTACCCTACACACTAAAACCCCTTCCCCGCTCACTGAAACCCCTTCCCTACACACTAAAACCCCTTCCCTACACACTAAAACCCCTTCCCTACACACTGAAACCCATTCCCCGCACACTGAAACCCCTTCACTACACACTGAAACCCATTCCCTACATACTGAAACAACTTCCCCACACCTTGAAACCCATCCTCACACACACTGAAACCCCTTCCCTACACACTGCAACCCCTTACCTACTAACTGAAACCCCTTCCCCGCACACTGAAACCCATTCCCCACACACTGAAACCCCTTCCCCGCACACTGAAACCAATTCCCCACACCTTGAAACCCATCCTCACACACACTGAAACCTCTTCCACACACACTGAAACCCATTCCCCACACCTTGAAACCCATCCTCACACACACAAAAACCTCTTCCACACACACTGAAACCCATTCCCCACATACTGAAACCCATTCCCCACACACTGAAACCCCTTCCCCACACTCTGAAACCCGTTCCCCGCACACTGAAACACCTTCCCCACACACTGAATCCCCTTCACCACACAGTGAAACAGCTTCCTCACACATTGAAACCCATCCTCACACACACTGAAACCCTTTCCCAACACAATGAAACTCCTTCCCCGCTCATTGAAACCCCTTCCCTACACACTAAAACCCCTTCCCTACACACTGAAACCCAATCCCTGTACTCTGAAACCCCTTCCCTACACACTTGATACCCATTCCCCACACATTGACAGCCCTTCCCCTCACTCAGAAACCACTTCCCCGCTCGCTGCAACATCTTCCCCACACACTGAAACCCCTTCCCCACACACTGAAACCACTTCCCCACACTCTGAAACGCCTTCCCCGCACACTGAAAACCCTTCCCCGCTCGCTGAAACACCTTCCCCAAACACTAAAACACCTTCCCCACAGGCACTGAATCCCCTTCCCCACACACTGAAACTCATTAACCAGACTCTGAAACCCTTTGCCCACACACTGAAACTCCTTCCCCACACTCTGAAAGCCCTTCCCCACACACTGAAACACCTTCCCCACACACTGAAACCCCTTCCCCGCTCACTGAAACCCCTTCGCTACACACTAAAACCCCTTCCCTACACACTGAGACCCCTTCCCCGCTCACTGAAACCCCTTCCCCACACACTAAAACCCCTTCGCTACACACTGAAACCCCTTCCCCGCACACTGAAACCCCTTCACGACACACTGAAACCCGTTCCCTACATGCTGAAACACCTTCCCAAAACCTTGAAACCCATCCTCACACACTGAAGCCCTTCCCCACACACTGAAACCCCTTCCCCACACACTGAAACCCTTCCCCACACACTGAACCTTCTTCCGCACACTGAAATCCCTTCCCCGCACACTTAAACCAATTCCCCGCTAGCTGAAACACCTACCCCACACGCTGAAACCCCTTCCCTACACACTGAATCCCCTTCCCCACACAGTGGAACACCTTCATCACACATTGAAAACCATCCTCACACACACTGAAACCCTTTCCCTACACACTGAATCTCCTTCCCCGCTCACTGAAACCCCTACCCTACACACTAAAACCCCTTCCCCGCTCACTGAAACCCCTTCCCTACACACTAAAACCCCTTCCCTACACACTAAAACCCCTTCCCTACACACTGAAACCCATTCCCCGCACACTGAAACCCCTTCACTACACACTGAAACCCATTCCCTACATACTGAAACAACTTCCCCACACCTTGAAACCCATCCTCACACACACTGAAACCCCTTCCCTACACACTGCAACCCCTTACCTACTAACTGAAACCCCTTCCCCGCACACTGAAACCCATTCCCCACACACTGAAACCCCTTCCCCGCACACTGAAACCAATTCCCCACACCTTGAAACCCATCCTCACACACACTGAAACCTCTTCCACACACACTGAAACCCATTCCCCACACCTTGAAACCCATCCTCACACACACAAAAACCTCTTCCACACACACTGAAACCCATTCCCCACATACTGAAACCCATTCCCCACACACTGAAACCCCTTCCCCACACTCTGAAACCCGTTCCCCGCACACTGAAACACCTTCCCCACACACTGAATCCCCTTCACCACACAGTGAAACAGCTTCCTCACACATTGAAACCCATCCTCACACACACTGAAACCCTTTCCCAACACAATGAAACTCCTTCCCCGCTCATTGAAACCCCTTCCCTACACACTAAAACCCCTTCCCTACACACTGAAACCCAATCCCTGTACTCTGAAACCCCTTCCCTACACACTTGATACCCATTCCCCACACATTGACAGCCCTTCCCCTCACTCAGAAACCACTTCCCCGCTCGCTGCAACATCTTCCCCACACACTGAAACCCCTTCCCCACACACTGAAACCACTTCCCCACACTATGAAACGCCTTCCCCGCACACTGAAAACCCTTCCCCGCTCGCTGAAACACCTTCCCCAAACACTAAAACACCTTCCCCATAGGCACTGAATCCCCTTCCCCACACACTGAAACTCATTAACCAGACTCTGAAACCCTTTGCCCACACACTGAAACTCCTTCCCCACACTCTGAAAGCCCTTCCCCACACACTGAAACACCTTCCCCACACACTGAAACCCCTTCCCCGCTCACTGAAACCCCTTCGCTACACACTAAAACCCCTTCCCTACACACTGAGACCCCTTCCCCGCTCACTGAAACCCCTTCCCCACACACTAAAACCCCTTCGCTACACACTGAAACCCCTTCCCCGCACACTGAAACCCCTTCACGACACACTGAAACCCGTTCCCTACATGCTGAAACACCTTCCCAAAACCTTGAAACCCATCCTCACACACTGAAGCCCTTCCCCACACACTGAAACCCCTTCCCCACACACTGAAACCCTTCCCCACACACTGAACCTTCTTCCGCACACTGAAATCCCTTCCCCGCACACTTAAACCAATTCCCCGCTAGCTGAAACACCTACCCCACACGCTGAAACCCCTTCCCTACACACTGAATCCCCTTCCCCACACAGTGGAACACCTTCATCACACATTGAAAGCCATCCTCACACACACTGAAACCCTTTCCCTACACACTGAATCTCCTTCCCCGCTCACTGAAACCCCTACCCTACACACTAAAACCCCTTCCCCGCTCACTGAAACCCCTTCCCTACACACTAAAACCCCTTCCTTACACTCTAAAACCCCTTCCCTACACACTGAAA
The DNA here is from genome assembly GCF_036365525.1 of Heterodontus francisci. Lineage (NCBI taxonomy): Eukaryota > Metazoa > Chordata > Chondrichthyes > Heterodontiformes > Heterodontidae > Heterodontus > Heterodontus francisci. The sequence continues at coordinate 82,416 of NW_027140152.1, forward strand.
CCCATTCCCCGCACACTGAAACCCCTTCACTACACACTGAAACCCATTCCCTACATACTGAAACAACTTCCCCACACCTTGAAACCCATCCTCACACACACTGAAACCCCTTCCCTACACACTGCAACCCCTTACCTACTAACTGAAACCCCTTCCCCGCACACTGAAACCCATTCCCCACACACTGAAACCCCTTCCCCGCACACTGAAACCAATTCCCCACACCTTGAAACCCATCCTCACACACACTGAAACCTCTTCCACACACACTGAAACCCATTCCCCACACACGGAAACCCATTGCCCACACACTGAAACCCCTTCCCCACACTCTGAAACACGTTCCCCGCACACTGAAACACCTTCCCCACACACTGAATCCCCTTCACCACACAGTGAAACAGCTTCCTCACACATTGAAACCCATCCTCACACACACTGAAACCCTTTCCCAACACAATGAAGCTCCTTCCCCGCTCACTGAAACCCCTTCCCTACACACTAAAACCCCTTCCCTACACACTGAAACCCAATCTCCGCACTCTGAAACCCCTTCCCTACACACTGATACCCATTCCCCACACATTGAAAGCCCTTCCCCTCACTCAGAAACCCCTTCCCCGCTCGCTGAAACATCTTCCCCACACATTGAAACCCCTTCCCCACACTCTGAAACCACTTCCCCACACTCTGAAACGCCTTCCCCGCACACTGTAAATCCTTCCCCGCTCGCTGAAACACCTTCCCCAAACACTAAAACACCTTCCCCACAGGCACTGAATCCCCTTCCCCACACACTGAAACTCATTAACCAGACACTGAAACCCATTGCCCACACACGGAAACTCCTTCCCCACACGCTGAAAGCCCTTCCCCACACACTGAAACACCTTCCCCACACACTGAGACCCCTTCCCCGCTCACTGAAACCCCTTCCCTACACACTAAAACCCCTTCGCCACACACTGAAACCCCTTCCCCGCACACTGAAATCCCTTCACGACACACTGAAACCCATTCCCTACATGCTGAAACACCTTCCCCAAACCTTGAAACCCATCCTCACACACTGAAGCCCTTCCCCACACACTGAAACCCCTTCCCCACACACTGAAACCCTTCCCCACACACTGAACCCTCTTCCACACACTGAAACCCCTTCCCCGCACACCTAAACCAATTCTCCGCTCGCTGAAACACCTACCCCACACGCTGAAACCCCTTCCCTACACACTGAATCCCCTTCCCCACACAGTGGAACACCTTCATCAACACATTGAAAACAATCCTCACACACACTGAAACCCTTTCCCTACACACTGAAACCCCTTCCCCGCTCACTGAAACCCCTTCCTTACACACTAAAACCCCTTCCCTACACACTGAAACCCCTTCCCCGCTCACTGAAACCCCTTCCCTACACACTAAAACCCCTTCCCTACACACTGAAACCCATTCCCCGCACACTGAAACCCCTTCACTACACACTGAAACCCATTCCCTACATACTGAAACACCTTCCCCACACCTTGAAACCCATCCTCACACTAACTGAAACCCCTTCGCTGCACACTGAAACCCCTTACCTACTAACTGAAACCCCTTCCCCGCACACTGAAACCCCTTCCCCGCACACTGAAACCCATTCCCCACACCTTGAAACCCATCCTCACGCACACTGAAACCTCTTCCACACACACTGAAACCCATTCCCCACACACTGAAACCCATTCCCCACACACTGAAACCCCTTCCCCACACTCTGAAACCCGTTCCCCGCACACTGAAACACCTTCCCCACACACTGAATCCCCTTCACCACACAGTGAAACAGCTTCCTCACAGATTGAACCCATCCTCACACACACTGAAACCCTTTCCCAACACAATGAAACTCCTTCCCCGCTCACTGAAACCCCTTCCCAACACACTAAAACCCCTTCCCGACACACTGAAACCCCTTCCCCGCACTCAGAAACGCCTTCCCTCCACACTGAAAACCAATCGCCACACACTGAAAGCCCTTCCCCTCACTCAGAAACCCCTTCCCCGCTCGCTGAAACACCTTCCCCAAACACTAAAACACCTTCCCCACACACTGAAACCTCTTCCACAGGCACTGAATCCCCTTCCCCACACACTGATACCCATTAACCAGACACTGAAACCCATTGCCCACACACTGAAACTCCTTCCCCACACTCTGAAAGCCCTTCCCCACACACTGAAACACCTTCCCCACACACTGAAACCTCTTCCACAGGCACTGAATCCCCTTCCCCACACACTGATACCCATTAACCAGACACTGAAACCCATTGCCCACACACTGAAACTCCTTCCCCACACTCTGAAAGCCCTTCCCCACACACTGAAACACCTTCCCCACACACTGAAACCCCTTCCCCGCTCACTGAAACACTTTCGCTGCACACTAAAATCCCTTCCCTACACACTGAAACCCCTTCCCCGCTCACTGAAACCGCTTCCCTAGACACGAAAACCCCTTCCCTACACACTGAAACCCCTTCCCCGCACACTGAAACCCCTTCACGACACACTGAAACCCATTCCCTACATACTGAAACACCTTCCCCAAACCTTGAAACCCATCCTCACACACTGAAGCCCTTCCCCACACACTGAAACCCCTTCCCCACACACTGAAACCCTTCGCCACACACTGAAACCTCTTCCACACACTGAAACCCCTTCCCCGCACACTTAAACCAATTCCCCGCTAGCTGAAACACCCACCCCAGACACTGAAACCACTTCCCCACACTCTGAAACGCCTTCCCCGCACACTGAAAACCCTTCCCCGCTCGCTGAAACACCTTCCCCAAACACTGAAACGCCTTCCCCGCACACTGAAAACCCTTCCCCGCTCGCTGAAACACCTTCCCCAAACACTAAAACACCTTCCCCACACACTGAAACTTCTTCCACAGGCACTGTATCCCCTTCCCCACACACTGAAACCCATTAACCAGACACTGAAACCCATTGCCCACACACTGAAACTCCTTCCCCACACTCTGAAAGCCCTCCCCCACACACTGAAACACCTTCCCCACTCACTGAAACCCCTTCTCCGCTCACTGATACCCCTTCGCTACACAGTAAAACCCCTTCCCTACACACTGAAACCCCTTCCCCGCTCACTGAAACCGCTTCCCTACACACGAAAACACCTTCCCTACACACTGAAACCCCTTCCCCGCACACTGAAACCCCTTCACGACACACTGAAACCCATTCCCTACATACTGAAACACCTTCCCCAAACCTTGAAACCCATCCTCACACACTGAAGCCCTTCCCCACACACTGAAACTCCTTCCCCACACACTGAAACCCTTCCCCACACACTGAAACCTCTTCCACACACTGAAACCCCATCCCCGCACACTTAAACCAATTCCCCGCGAGCTGAAACACCTACCCCACACACTGAAACCACTTCCCCACACTCTGAAACGCCTTCCCCGCACACTGAAAACCCTTCCCCGCTCGCTGAAATACCTTCCCCAAACACTGAAACACCTTCCCCACACACTCAAACCTCTTCCACAGGCACTGAATCCCCTTCCCCACACACTGAAACCCATTAACCAGACACTGTAACCCATTGCCCACACACTGAAACTCCTTCCCCACACTCTGAAAGCCCTTCCCCACACACTGAAATACCTTCCCCACACACTGAAACCCCTTCCCCGCTCACTGAAACCCCTTCATACACGCTAAAACCCCTTCCCTACGCACTGAAACCACTTCCCCGCTCACTGAAACACCTTCCCCACACACTGAAACCTCTTCCACAGGCACTGAATCCCCTTCCCCACACACTGATACCCATTAACCAGACACTGAAACCCATTGCCCACACACTGAAACTCCTTCCCCACACTCTGAAAGCCCTTCCCCACACACTGAAACACCTTCCCCACACACTGAAACCCCTTCCCCGCTCACTGAAACACATTCGCTGCACACTAAAACCCCTTCCCTACACACTGAAACCCCTTCCCCGCTCACTGAAACCGCTTCCCTAGACACGAAAACCCCTTCCCTACACACTGAAACCCCTTCCCCGCACACTGAAACCCCTTCACGACACACTGAAACCCATTCCCTACATACTGAAACAGCTTCCCCAAACCTTGAAACCCATCCTCACACACTGAAGCCCTTCCCCACACACTGAAACCCCTTCCCCACACACTGAAACCCTTCGCCACACACTGAAACCTCTTCCACACACTGAAGCCCCTTCCCCGCACACTTAAACCAATTCCCCGCTAGCTGAAACACCCAGCCCAGACACTGAAACAACTTCCCCACACTCTGAAACGCCTTCCCCGCACACTGAAAACCCTTCCCCGCTCGCTGAAACACCTTCCCCAAACACTGAAACGCCTTCCCCGCACACTGAAAACCCTTCCCCGCTCGCTGAAACACCTTCCCCAAACACTAAAACACCTTCCCCACACACTGAAACTTCTTCCACAGGCACTGTATCCCCTTCCCCAAACACTGAAACCCATTAACCAGACACTGAAACCCATTGCCCACACACTGAAACTCCTTCCCCACACTCTGAAAGCCCTCCCCCGCACACTGAAACACCTTCCCCACTCACTGAAACCCCTTCTCCGCTCACTGATACCCCTTCGCTACACAGTAAAACCCCTTCCCTACACACTGAAACCCCTTCCCCGCTCACTGAAACAGCTTCCCTACACACGAAAACACCTTCCCTACACACTGAAACCCCTTCCCCGCACACTGAAACCCCTTCACGACACACTGAAACCCATTCCCTACATACTGAAACACCTTCCCCAAACCTTGAAACCCATCCTCACACACTGAAGCCCTTCCCCACACACTGAAACTCCTTCCCCACACACTGAAACCCTTCCCCACACACTGAAACCTCTTCCACACACTGAAACCCCATCCCCGCACACTTAAACCAATTCCCCGCGAGCTGAAACACCTACCCCACACACTGAAAACACTTCCCCACACTCTGAAATACCTTCCCCAAACACTGAAACACCTTCCCCACACACTCAAACCTCTTCCACAGGCACTGAATCCCCTTCCCCACACACTGAAACCCATTAACCAGACACTGTAACCCATTGCCCACACACTGAAACTCCTTCCCCACACTCTGAAAGCCCTTCCCCACACACTGAAATACCTTCCCCACACACTGAAACCCCTTCCCCGCTCACTGAAACCCCTTCATACACGCTAAAACCCCTTCCCTACGCACTGAAACCACTTCCCCGCTCACTGAAACCCCTTCCCTACACACTAAAACCCCTTCGCCACACACTGATACCCCTTCCCCGCACACTGAAACCCCTTCACGACACACTGAAACCCATTCCCTACATACTGAAACACCTTCCCCAAACCTTGAAACCCATCCTCACACACTGAAGCCCTTCCCTACACACTGAAACCCCTTCCCCGCAGACTGAAACAGATTCCCTACACCCTGAAACCCCTTCCCTACACACTGAAACTCCTTCCCCGCACACTGAAACCAATTCCCCACAATCTGAAACCCCTTCCCTACACACTGAAACCCCTTCCCCGCACACTGAAACTCATTCCCCACACACTGAAACCCATTCCCCACACACTGAAACCCCTTCCCCACACTCTGAAACCCGTTCCCCGCACACTGAAACACCTTCCCCACACACTGAATCCCCTTCATCACACAGTGAAAGAGCTTCCTCACAGATTGAAACCCATCCTCACACACACTGAAACCCTTTCCCAACACAATGAAACTCCTTCCCCGCTCACTGAAACCCCTTCCCAACACACTAAAACCCCTTCCCTACACACTGAAACCCATTCCCCGCACTCTGAAACCCCTTCCCTACACACTGAAAACCGTTCCCCACACACTGAAAGCCCTTCCCCTCACTCAGAAACCCCTTCCCCGCTCGCTGAAACTCCTTCCCCAAACACTAAAACACCTTCCTCACACACTGAAACCTCTTCCACAGGCACTGAATCCCCTTCCCCACACACTGAAACCCATTAACCAGACACTGAAACCCATTGCCCACACACTGAAACTCCTTCCCCACACTCTGAAACCCCTTCCCCGCCCACTGAATCCCCTTCCCCACACACTGAAACCCATTAACCAGACACTGAAACCCATTGCCCACACACTGAAACTCCTTCCCCACACTCTGAAACCCCTTCCCCGCACACTGAAACTCCTTCCCCACACTCTGAAAGCCCTTCCCCACACACTGAAACACCTTCCCCACACACTGAAACCCCTTCCCCGCTCACTGAAACCCTTTCGCTACACACTAAAACCCCTTCCCTACACACTGAAACCCCTTCCCCGCTCACTGAAACCGCTTCCCTACACACGAAAACCCCTTCCCTACACACTGAAACCCCTTCCCCGCACACTGAAACCCTTCACGACACACTGAAACCCATTCCCTACATACTGAAACACCTTCCCCAAACCTTGAAACCCATCCTCACACACTGAAGCCCTTCCCCACACACTGAAACCCCTTCCCCACACACTGAAACCCTTTGCCACACACTGAAACCTCTTCCACACACTGAAACCCCTTCCCCGCACACTTAAACCAATTCCCCGCTAGCTGAAACACCCACCCCACACTCTGAAGCCACTTCCCCACACTCTGAAACGCCTTCCCCGCACACTGAAAACCCTTCCCCGCTCGCTGAAACACCTTCCCCAAACAGTGAAACGCCTTCCCCGCACACTGAAAACCCTTCACCGCTCGCTGAAACACCTTCCCCAAACACTAAAACACCTTCCCCACACACTGAAACCTCTTCCACAGGCACTGAATCCCCTTCCCCACACACTGAAACCCATTAACCAGACACTGAAACCCATTGCCCACACACTGAAACTCCTGCCCCACACTCTGAAAGCCCTTCCCCACACACTGAAACACCTTCCCCACACACTGAAACCCCTTCCCCGCTCACTGATACCCCTTCGCTACACACTAAAACCCCTTCCCTACACACTGAAACCCCTTCCCCGCTCACTGAAACCGCTTCCCTACACACGAAAACCCCTTTCCTACACACTGAAACCCCTTCCCCGCACACTGAAACCCATTCCCTACATACTGAAACACCTTCCCAAACCTTGAAACCCATCCTCACACACTGAAGCCCTTCCCCACACACTGAAACCCCTTCCCCACACACTGAAACCCTTCCCCACACACTGAAACCTCTTCCACACACTGAAACCCCATCCCCGCACACTTAAACCAATTCCCCGCGAGCTGAAACACCTACCCCACACACTGAAACCACTTCCCCACACTCTGAAACGCCTTCCCCGCACACTGAAAACCCTTCCCCGCTCGCTGAAACACCTTCCCCAAACACTGAAACACCTTCCCCACACACTGAAACCTCTTCCACAGGCACTGAATCCCCTTCCCCACACACTGAAACCCATTAACTAGACACTGAAACCCATTGCCCACACACTGAAACTCCTTCCCCACACTCTGAAAGCCCTTCCCCACACACTGAAATACCTTCCCCACACACTGAAACCCCTTCCCCGCTCACTGAAACCCCTTCATACACGCTAAAACCCCTTCCCTACGCACTGAAACCCCTTCCCCGCTCACTGAAACCCCTTCCCTACACACTAAAACCCCTTCGCCACACACTGAAACCCCTTCCCCGCACACTGAAACCCCTTCACGACACACTGAAACCCCTTCACTACACACTGAAACCCATTCCCTACATACTGAAACACCTTCCCCAAACCATGAAACCCATCCTCACACACTGAAGCCATTCCCTACACACTGAAAACCCTTCCCCGCAGACTGAAACAGATTCCCCACACACTGAAACCCCTTCCCTACACACTGAAGCCCAATCCCCGCACACTGAAATCCCTTCCCCGCACACTGAACTCCCTTCCCTACACCCTGAAACCCCTTCCCTACACACTGAAACCCCTTCCCCGCACACTGAAACCAATTCCCCACAATCTGAAACCCCTTCCCTACACACTGAAACCCCTTCCCCGCACACTGAAACTCATTCCCCACACACTGAAACCCATTCCCCACACACTGAAAGCCCTTCCCCACACACTGAAACCCCTTCCCCTCACGCTGAAACCCATTCCCCACACACTGAAACCACTTCCCCACACACTGAAACGCCTTCCCCGCACACTGAAAACCCTTCCCCGCTCGCTGAAAAACCTTCCCCAAACACTGAAACACCTTCCCCACTCACTGAAACCTCTTCCACAGGCACTGAATCCCCTTCCCCACACACTGAATCCCCTTACCCACACACTGAAACCCATTGACCACACACTGAAACCCCTTCCCCACACTCTGAAACCCCTTCCCCGCACACTGAAACACCTTCCCCACACACTGAAACCCCTTCCCCGCACACTGAAACCCTTTGCCACACACTGAAACCTCTTCCACACACTGAAACCCCTTCCCCGCACACTTAAACCAATTCCCCGCTAGCTGAAACACCCACCCCACACTCTGAAGCCACTTCCCCACACTCTGAAACGCCTTCCCCGCACACTGAAAACCCTTCCCCGCTCGCTGAAACACCTTCCCCAAACAGTGAAACGCCTTCCCCGCACACTGAAAACCCTTCACCGCTCGCTGAAACACCTTCCCCAAACACTAAAACACCTTCCCCACACACTGAAACCTCTTCCACAGGCACTGAATCCCCTTCCCCACACACTGAAACCCATTAACCAGACACTGAAACCCATTGCCCACACACTGAAACTCCTGCCCCACACTCTGAAAGCCCTTCCCCACACACTGAAACACCTTCCCCACACACTGAAACCCCTTCCCCGCTCACTGATACCCCTTCGCTACACACTAAAACCCCTTCCCTACACACTGAAACCCCTTCCCCGCTCACTGAAACCGCTTCCCTACACACGAAAACCCCTTTCCTACACACTGAAACCCCTTCCCCGCACACTGAAACCCATTCCCTACATACTGAAACACCTTCCCAAACCTTGAAACCCATCCTCACACACTGAAGCCCTTCCCCACACACTGAAACCCCTTCCCCACACACTGAAACCCTTCCACACACACTGAAACCTCTTCCACACACTGAAACCCCATCCCCGCACACTTAAACCAATTCCCCGCGAGCTGAAACACCTACCCCACACACTGAAACCACTTCCCCACACTCTGAAACGCCTTCCCCGCACACTGAAAACCCTTCCCCGCTCGCTGAAACACCTTCCCCAAACACTGAAACACCTTCCCCACACACTGAAACCTCTTCCACAGGCACTGAATCCCCTTCCCCACACACTGAAACCCATTAACCAGACACTGAAACCCATTGCCCACACACTGAAACTCCTTCCCCACACTCTGAAAGCCCTTCCCCACACACTGAAATACCTTCCCCACACACTGAAACCCCTTCCCCGCTCACTGAAACCCCTTCATACACGCTAAAACCCCTTCCCTACGCACTGAAACCCCTTCCCCGCTCACTGAAACCCCTTCCCTACACACTAAAACCCCTTCGCCACACACTGAAACCCCTTCCCCGCACACTGAAACCCCTTCACGACACACTGAAACCCCTTCACTACACACTGAAACCCATTCCCTACATACTGAAACACCTTCCCCAAACCATGAAACCCATCCTCACACACTGAAGCCATTCCCTACACACTGAAAACCCTTCCCCGCAGACTGAAACAGATTCCCCACACACTGAAACCCCTTCCCTACACACTGAAGCCCAATCCCCGCACACTGAAATCCCTTCCCCGCACACTGAACTCCCTTCCCTACACCCTGAAACCCCTTCCCTACACACTGAAACCCCTTCCCCGCACACTGAAACCAATTCCCCACAATCTGAAACCCCTTCCCTACACACTGAAACCCCTTCCCCGCACACTGAAACTCATTCCCCACACACTGAAACCCATTCCCCACACACTGAAAGCCCTTCCCCACACACTGAAACCCCTTCCCCTCACGCTGAAACCCATTCCCCACACACTGAAACCACTTCCCCACACACTGAAACGCCTTCCCCGCACACTGAAAACCCTTCCCCGCTCGCTGAAAAACCTTCCCCAAACACTGAAACACCTTCCCCACTCACTGAAACCTCTTCCACAGGCACTGAATCCCCTTCCCCACACACTGAATCCCCTTACCCACACACTGAAACCCATTGACCACACACTGAAACCCCTTCCCCACACTCTGAAACCCCTTCCCCGCACACTGAAACACCTTCCCCACACACTGAAACCCCTTCCCCGCACACTGAAACATCTTCCCCACACACTGAAACCCATCCTCACAAACACTGAAACCTCTTCCAAACACACTGAAACCAATTCCCCACACACTGAAACCCATTCCCCACACACTCAAACCCCTTTGACACACTCTGAAACCCCTTCCCCGCACACTGATACACCTTCCCCACACACTGAATCCCCTTCCCCACACAGTGGAACACCTTCATCACACATTGAAAACCATCCTCACACACACTGAAACCCTTTCCCTACACACTGAAACCTCTTCCCCGCTCACTGAAACCCCATCCCTACACACAGAAACCCCTTCCCCGCACACTGAAACCCCTTCCCTACACACTGAATCCCCTTCCCCACACAGTGGAACACCTTCATCAACACATTGAAAACCATCCTCACACACACTGAAACCCTTTCCCTACACACTGAAACCCCTTCCCCGCTCACTGAAACCCCTTCCTTACACACTAAAACCCCTTCCCTACACACTGAAACCCCTTCCCTGCTCACTGAAACCCCTTCCCTACACACTAAAACCCCTTCCCTACACACTGAAACCCATTCCCCGCACACTGAAACCCCTTCACTACACACTGAAACCCATTCCCTACATACTGAAACACCTTCCCCACACCTTGAAACCCATCCTCACACTCACTGAAACCCCTTCGCTGCACACTGAAACCCCTTACCTACTAACTGAAACCCCTTCCCCGCACACTGAAACCCCTTCCCCGCACACTGAAACCCATTCCCCACACCTTGAAACCCATCCTCACGCACACTGAAACCTCTTCCACACACACTGAAACCCATTCCCCACACACTGAAACCCATTCCCCACACACTGAAACCCCTTCCCCACACTCTGAAACCCGTTCCCCGCACACTGAAACACCTTCCCCACGCACTGAATCCCCTTCACCACACAGTGAAACAGCTTCCTCACAGATTGAACCCATCCTCACACACACTGAAACCCTTTCCCAACACAATGAAACTCCTTCCCCGCTCACTGAAACCCCTTCCCAACACACTAAAACCCCTTCCCGACACACTGAAACCCATTCCCCGCACTCAGAAACCCCTTCCCTCCACACTGAAAACCATTCCCCACACACTGAAAGCCCTTCCCCTCACTCAGAAACCCCTTCCCCGCTCGCTGAAACACCTTCCCCAAACACTAAAACACCTTCCCCACACACTGAAACCTCTTCCACAGGCACTGAATCCCCTTCCCCACACACTGATACCCATTAACCAGACACTGAAACCCATTGCCCACACACTGAAACTCCTTCCCCACACTCTGAAAGCCCTTCCCCACACACTGAAACACCTTCCCCACACACTGAAACCTCTTCCACAGGCACTGAATCCCCTTCCCCACACACTGATACCCGTTAACCAGACACTGAAACCCATTGCCCACACACTGAAACTCCTTCCCCACACTCTGAAAGCCCTTCCCCACACACTGAAACACCTTCCCCACACACTGAAACCCCTTCCCCGCTCACTGAAACACTTTCGCTGCACACTAAAACCCCGTCCCTACACAGTGAAACCCCTGCCCCGCTCACTGAAACCGCTTCCCTAGACACGAAAACCCCTTCCCTACACACTGAAACCCCTTCCCCGCACACTGAAACCCCTTCACGACACACTGAAACCCATTCCCTACATACTGAAACACCTTCCCCAAACCTTGAAACCCATCCTCACACACTGAAGCCCTTCCCCACACACTGAAACCCCTTCCCCACACACTGAAACCCTTCGCCACACACTGAAACCTCTTCCACACACTGAAACCCCTTCCCCGCACACTTAAACCAATTCCCCGCTAGCTGAAACACCCACCCCAGACACTGAAACCACTTCCCCACACTCTGAAACGCCTTCCCCGCACACTGAAAACCCTTCCCCGCTCGCTGAAACACCTTCCCCAAACACTGAAACGCCTTCCCCGCACACTGAAAACCCTTCCCCGCTCGCTGAAACACCTTCCCCAAACACTAAAACACCTTCCCCACACACTGAAACTTCTTCCACAGGCACTGTATCCCCTTCCCCACACACTGAAACCCATTAACCAGACACTGAAACCCATTGCCCACACACTGAAACTCCTTCCCCACACTCTGAAAGCCCTCCCCCACACACTGAAACACCTTCCCCACTCACTGAAACCCCTTCTCCGCTCACTGATACCCCTTCGCTACACAGTAAAACCCCTTCCCTACACACTGAAACCCCTTCCCCGCTCACTGAAACCGCTTCCCTACACACGAAAACACCTTCCCTACACACTGAAACCCCTTCCCCGCACACTGAAACCCCTTCACGACACACTGAAACCCATTCCCTACATACTGAAACACCTTCCCCAAACCTTGAAACCCATCCTCACACACTGAAGCCCTTCCCCACACACTGAAACTCCTTCCCCACACACTGAAACCCTTCCCCACACACTGAAACCTCTTCCACACACTGAAACCCCATCCCCGCACACTTAAACCAATTCCCCGCGAGCTGAAACACCTACCCCACACACTGAAACCACTTCCCCACACTCTGAAACGCCTTCCCCGCACACTGAAAACCCTTCCCCGCTCGCTGAAATACCTTCCCCAAACACTGAAACACCTTCCCCACACACTCAAACCTCTTCCACAGGCACTGAATCCCCTTCCCCACACACTGAAACCCATTAACCAGACACTGTAACCCATTGCCCACACACTGAAACTCCTTCCCCACACTCTGAAAGCCCTTCCCCACACACTGAAATACCTTCCCCACACACTGAAACCCCTTCCCTACGCACTGAAACCACTTCCCCGCTCACTGAAACCCCTTCCCTGCACACTAAAACCCCTTCTCCACACACTGATACCCCTTCCCCGCACACTGAAACCCCTTCACGACACACTGAAGCCCTTCCCTACACACTGAAACCCCTTCCCCGCAGACTGAAACAGATTCCCTACACCCTGAAACCCCTTCCCTACACACTGAAACTCCTTCCCCGCACACTGAAACCCATTCCCCACAATCTGAAACCCCTTCCCTACACACTGAAACCCCTTCCCCGCACACTGAAACTCATTCCCCACACACTGAAACCCATTCCCACACACTGAAACCCCTTCCCCACACTCTGAAACCCGTTCCCCGCACACTGAAACACCTTCCCCACACACTGAATCCCCTTCATCACACAGTGAAAGAGCTTCCTCACAGATTGAAACCCATCCTCACACACACTGAAACCCTTTCCCAACACAATGAAACTCCTTCCCCGCTCACTGAAACCACTTCCCAACACACTAAAACCCCTTCCCTACACACTGAAACCCATTCCCCGCACTCTGAAACCCCTTCCCTACACACTGAAAACCGTTCCCCACACACTGAAAGCCCTTCCCCTCACTCAGAAACCCCTTCCCCGCTCGCTGAAACTCCTTCCCCAAACTCTAAAACACCTTCCTCACACACTGAAACCTCTTCCACAGGCACTGAATCCCCTTCCCCACACACTGAAACCCATTATCCAGACACTGAAACCCATTGCCCACACACTGAAACTCCTTCCCCACACTCTGAAACCCCTTCCCCGCCCACTGAATCCCCTTCCCCACACACTGAAACCCATTAACCAGACACTGAAACCCATTGCCCACACACTGAAACTCCTTCCCCACACTCTGAAACCCCTTCCCCGCACACTGAAACTCCTTCCCCACACTCTGAAAGCCCTTCCACACACACTGAAACACCTTCCCCACACACTGAAACCCCTTCCCCGCTCACTGAAACCCTTTCGCTACACACTAAAACCCCTTCCCTACACACTGAAACCCCTTCCCCGCTCACTGAAACCGCTTCCCTACACACGAAAACCCCTTCCCTACACACTGAAACCCCTTCCCCGCACACTGAAACCCTTCACGACACACTGAAACCCATTCCCTACATACTGAAACACCTTCCCCAAACCTTGAAACCCATCCTCACACACTGAAGCCCTTCCCCACACACTGAAACCCCTTCCCCACACACTGAAACCCTTCGCCACACACTGAAACCTCTTCCACACACTGAAACCCCTTCCCCGCACACTTAAACCAATTCCCCGCTAGCTGAAAGACCCACCCCACACTCTGAAGCCACTTCCCCACACTCTGAAACGCCTTCCCCGCACACTGAAAACCCTTCCCCGCTCGCTGAAAAACCTTCCCCAAACAGTGAAACGCCTTCCCCGCACACTGAAAACCCTTCCCCGCTCGCTGAAACACCTTCCCCAAACACTAAAACACCTTCCCCACACACTGAAACCTCTTCCACAGGCACTGAATCCCCTTCCCCACACACTGAAACCCATTAACCAGACACTGAAACCCATTGCCCACACACTGAAACTCCTGCCCCACACTCTGAAAGCCCTTCCCCACACACTGAAACACCTTCCCCACACACTGAAACCCCTTCCCCGCTCACTGATACCCCTTCGCTACACACTAAAACCCCTTCCCTACACACTGAAACCCCTTCCCCGCTCACTGATCCCGCTTCCCTACACACGAAAACCCCATTCCTACACACTGAAACCCCTTCCCCGCACACTGAAACCCATTCCCTACATACTGAAACACCTTCCCAAACCTTGAAACCCATCCTCACACACTGAAGCCCTTCCCCACACACTGAAACCCCTTCCCCACACACTGAAACCCTTCCCCACACACTGAAACCTCTTCCACACACTGAAACCCCATCCCCGCACACTTAAACCAATTCCCCGCGAGTTGAAACACCTACCCCACACACTGAAACCACTTCCCCACACTCTGAAACGCCTTCCCCGCAAACTGAAAACCCTTCCCCGCTCACTGAAACACCTTCCCCAAACACTGAAACACCTTCCCCACACACTGAAACCTCTTCCACAGGCACTGAATCCCCTTCCCCACACACTGAAACCCATTAACCAGACACTGAAACCCATTGCCCACACACTGAAACTCCTTCCCCACACTCTGAAAGCCCTTCCCCACACACTGAAATACCTTCCCCACACACTGAAACCCCTTCCCCGCTCACTGAAACCCCTTCATACACGCTAAAACCCCTTCCCTACGCACTGAAACCCCTTCCCCGCTCACTGAAACCCCTTCCCTACACACTAAAACCCCTTCGCCACACACTGAAACCCCTTCCCCGCACACTGAAACCCCTTCACGACACACTGAAACCCCTTCACGACACACTGAAACCCATTCCCTACATACTGAAACACCTTCCCCAAACCTTGAAACCCATCCTCACACACTGAAGCCCTTCCCTACACACTGAAAACCCTTCCCCGCAGACTGAAACAGATTCCCCACACACTGAAACCCCTTCCCTACACACTGAAGCCCAATCCCCGCACACTGAAACCCCTTCCCCGCACATTGAACTCCCTTCCCTACACCCTGAAACCCCTTCCCTACACACTGAAACCCCTTCCCCGCACACTGAAACCAATTCCCCACAATCTGAAACCCCTTCCCTACACACTGAAACCCCTTCCCCGCACACTGAAACTCATTCCCCACACACTGAAACCCATTCCCCACACACTGAAAGCCCTTCCCCACACACTGAAACCCCTTCCCCTCACGCTGAAACCCATTCACCACACACTGAAACCACTTCCCCACACTCTGAAACGCCTTCCCCGCACACTGAAAACCCTTCCCCGCTCGCTGAAAAACCTTCCCCAAACACTGAAACACCTTCCCCACTCACTGAAACCTCTTCCACAGGCACTGAATCCCCTTCCCCACACACTGAATCCCCTTACCCACACACTGAAACCCATTGACCACACACTGAAACCCCTTCCCCACACTCTGAAACCCCTTCCCCGCACACTGAAACACCTTCCCCACACACTGAAACATCTTCCCCGCACACTGAAACATCTTCCCCACACACTGAAACCAATTCCCCACACACTGAAACCCATTCCCCACACACTCAAACCCCTTTGACACACTCTGAAACCCCTTCCCCGCACACTGATACACCTTCCCCACACACTGAATCCCCTTCCCCACACAGTGGAACACCTTCATCACACATTGAAAACCATCCTCACACACACTGAAACCCTTTCCCTACACACTGAAACCCCTTCCCCGCTCACTGAAACCCCATCCCTACACACAGAAACCCCTTCCCCGCACACTGAAACCCCTTCACTACACACTGAAACCCATTCCCTACAGATTGAAACACCTTCCCGACACCTTGAAACCCATCCTCACACACACTGAAACCCCTTCCCTACACAGTGAAACCAATTACCTACAAACTGAAACCCCTTCCCCGCACACTGAAACCCATTCCCCACACACTGAAACCCCTTCCATGCACACTGAAACCCATTCCCCACACACTGAAACCCCTTCCACGCACACTGAAACCCATTCCCCACACCTTGAAACCCATCCTCACACCCACTGAAACCTCATCCACACACACTGAAATCCATTCCCCACACACTGAAACCCATTCCCCACACACTGAAACCCCTTCCCCACACTCTGAAACCCGTTCCCCGCACACTGAAACACCTTCCCCACACACTGAATCCCCTTCACCACACAGTGAAACAGCTTCCTCAAACATTGAAACCCATCCTCACACACACTGAAACCCTTTCCCAACACAATGAAACTCCTTCCTCGCTCACTGAAACCCCTTCCCTTCACACTAAAACCCCTTCCCTACACACTGAAACCCCTTCCCCGCTCTCTGAAACCCCTTCCCTACACACTGAAACCCATTCCCCACACACTGAAACCACTTCCCCACACTCTGAAACGCCTTCCCCGCACACTGAAAACCCTTCCCCGCTCGCTGAAACACCTTCCCCAAACACTGAAACACCTTCCCCACACACTGAAACCTATTAACCAGACACTGAAACCCATTGCCCACACACTGAAACTCCTTCCCCACACTCTGAAACCCCTTCCCTGCTAGCTGAAACACCTACCCCACACACTGAAACCACTTCCCCGCACACTGAAACACCTTCCCCACACACTGAAACCCATCCTCACAAACACTGAAACCTCTTCCAAACACACTGAAACCAATTCCCCACACACTGAAACCCATTCCCCACACACTGAAACCCCTTTGCCACACTCTGAAACCCCTTCCCCGCACACTGATACACCTTCCCCACACACTGAAACCCCTTCCCCACACTCTGAAAACCGTTCCGCGCACACTGAAACACCTTCCCCACACACTGAATCCCCTTCACCACACAGTGAAACAGCTTCCTCAAACATTGAAACCCATCCTCACACACACTGAAACCCTTTCCCAACACAATGAAACTCCTTCCCCGCTCACTGAAACCCCTTCCCTTCACACTAAAACCCCTTCCCTACTCACTGAAACCCCTTCCCCGCTCTCTGAAACCCCTTCCCTACACACTGAAACCCATTCCCCACACACTGAAAGCCCTTCCCCTCACTCAGAAACCCCTTCCCCGCTCGCTGAAACATCTTCCCCACACACTGAAACCCCTTCCCCACACACTGAAACCACTTCCCCACACTCTGAAACGCCTTCCCCGCACACTGAAAACCCTTCCCCGCTCGCTGAAACACCTTCCCCAAAAACTGAAACACCTTCCCCACACACTGAAACCTCTTCCACAGGCATTGAATCCCCTTCCCCACACACTGAAACCCATTAACCAGACACTGAAACCCATTGCCCACACACTGAAACTCCTTCCCCACACTCTGAAACCCCTTCCCCGCTAGCTGAAACACCTACCCCACACACTGAAACCACTTCCCCACACTCTGAAACGCCTTCCCCGCACACTGAAAACCCTTCCCCGCTCGCTGAAACACCTTCCCCAAACACTGAAACACCTTCCCCACACACTGAAACCTCTTCCACAGGCACTGAATCCCCTTCCCCACACACTGAAACCCATTAACCAGACACTGAAACCCATTGCCCACACACTGAAACTCCTTCCCCACACTCTGAAACCCCTTCCCCGCCCACTGAAACAACTTCCCCACACACTGAAACCCCTTCCCCGCACACTGAAACACCTTCCCCACACACTGAAAACCATCCTCACACACACTGAAACCTCTTCCACACACACTGAAACCAATTCCCCACACACTGAAACCCATCCCCACACACTGAAACCCCTTCGCCACTATCTGAAACCCCTTCCCCGCACACTGAAGCTCCTTCCCCACACACTGAATCCCCTTCCCCACACAGTGGACACCTTCATCACACATTGAAAACCATCCTCACACACACTGAAACCCTTTCCCGACACACTGAAACACCTTCCCCGCTCACTGAAACCCCTTCCCTACACACTAAAACCCCTTCCCTACACACTGAAACCCCTTCCCCGCTCACTGAAACCCCTTCCCTACACACTAAAACCCCTTCCCTACACACTGAAACCCCTTCCCCGCACACTGAAACCCCTTCACTGCACACTGAAACCCATTCCCTACATACTGAAACACCTTCCCCACACCTTGAAACCCATCCTCACACACACTGATACCCCTTCCCCGCACACTGAAACCCCTTCACTACACACTGAAACCCATTCCCTACATACTGAAACACCTTCCCCACACCTTGAAACCCATCCTCACACACGCTGAAACCCCTTCCCTACACACTGAAACCCCTTACCTACAAACTGAAACCCCTTCCCCGCACACTGAAACCCATTCCCCACACACTGAAACCCCTTCCCCGCACACTGAAACCCATTCCCCACACCTTGAAACCCATCCTCACACCCACTGAAACCTCATCCACACACACTGAAATCCATTCCCCACACACTGAAACCCATTCCCCACACACTGAAACTCCTTCCCCATACTCTGAAACCCGTTCCCCGCAAACTGAAACACCTTCCCCACACACTGAATCCCCTTCACCACACAGTGAAACAGCTTCCTCAAACATTGAAACCCATCCTCACACACACTGAAACCCTTTCCCAACACAATGAAACTCCTTCCTCGCTCACTGAAACCCCTTCCCTTCACACTAAAACCCCTTCCCTACACACTGAAACGGCTTCCCCGCTCTCTGAAACCCCTTCCCTACACACTGAAACCCATTCCCCACACACTGAAATCCCTTCCCCTCACTCAGAAACCCCTTCCCCGCTCGCTGAAACATCTTCCCCACACACTGAAACCCCTTCCCCACACACTGAAACCCCTTCCCCACACACTGAAACCACTTCCCCACACTCTGAAACGCCTTCCCCGCTCGCTGAAACACCTTCCCCAAACACTGAAACACCTTCCCCACACACTGAAACCTCTTCCACAGGCACTGAATCCCCTTCCCCACACACTGAAACCCATTAACCAGACACTGAAACCCATTGCCCACACACTGAAACTCCTTCCCCACACTCTGAAACCCCTTCCCCGCTAGCTGAAACACCTACCCCACACACTGAAACCACTTCCCCGCACACTGAAACATCTTCCCCACACACTGAAACCCATCCTCACAAACACTGAAACCTCTTCCAAACACACTGAAACCAATTCCCCACACACTGAAACCCATTCCCCACACACTGAAACACCTTTGCCACACTCTGAAACCCCTTCCCCGCACACTGATACACCTTCCCCACACACTGAAACCCCTTCCCCACACTCTGAAAACCGTTCCCCGCACACTGAAGCACCTTCAACACACACTGAATCCCCTTCACCACACAGTGAAACAGCTTCCTCAAACATTGAAACCCATCCTCACACACATTGAAACCCTTTCCCAACACAATGAAACTCCTTCCCCGCTCACTGAAACCCCTTCCCTTCACACTAAAACCCCTTCCCTACACACTGAAACCCCTTCCCCGCTCTCTGAAACCCCTTCCCTACACACTGAAACCCATTCCCCACACACTGAAAGCCCTTCCCCTCACTCAGAAACCCCTTCCCCGCTCGCTGAAACATCTTCCCCACACACTGAAACCCCTTCCCCACACACTGAAACCACTTCCCCAAACTCTGAAACGCCATCCCCGCACACTGAAAACCCTTCCCCGCTCGCTGAAACACCTTCCCCAAACACAGAAACACCTTCCCCACACACTGAAACCTCTTCCACAGGCACTGAATCCCCTTCCCCACACACTGAAACCCATTAACCAGACACTGAAACCCATTGCCCACACACTGAACCTCCTTCCCCACACTCTGAAACCCCTTCCCCGCTAGCTGAAACATCTACCCCACACACTGAAACCACTTCCCCACACTCTGAAACGCCTTCCCCGCACACTGAAAACCCTTCCCCGCTCGCTGAAACACCTTCCCCAAACACTGAAACACCTTCCCCACACACTGAAACCTCTTCCACAGGCACTGAATCCCCTTTCCCACACACTGAAACCCATTAACCAGACACTGAAACCCATTGCCCACACACTGAACCTCCTTCCCCACACTCTGAAACCCCTTCCCCGCCCACTGAAACAACTTCCCCACACACTGAAACCCCTTCCCCGCACACTGAAACACCTTCCCCACACACTGAAAACCATCCTCACACACACTGAAACCTCTTCCACACACACTGAAACCAATTCCCCACACACTGAAACCCATTCCCCACACACTGAAACCCCTTCGCCACTCTCTGAAACCCCTTCCCCGCACACTGAAGCTCCTTCCCCACACACTGAATCCCCTTCCCCACACAGTGGAACACCTTCATCACACATTGAAAACCATCCTCACACACACTGAAATCCTTTCCCGACACACTGAAACCCCTTCCCCGCTCACTGAAACCCCTTCCCTACACACTAAAACCCCTTCCCTACACACTGAAACCCCTTCCCCGCTCACTGAAACCCCTTCCCTACACACTAAAACCCCTTCCCTACACACTGAAACCCCTTCCCCGCACACTGAAACCCCTTCACTGCACACTGAAACCCATTCCCTACATACTGAAACACCTTCCCCACACCTTGAAACCCATCCTCACACACACTGAAACCCCTTCCCTACACACTGAAACCTCTTCCCTACAAACTGAAACCCCTTCCCCGCACACTGAAACCCATTCCCCACACACTGAAACCCCTTCCCCGCACACTGAAACCCATTCCCCACACCTTGCAATCCATCCTCACACACACTGAAACCTCTTCCACACACACTGAAACCCATTCCCCACACACTGAAACCCATTCCCCACACACTGAAACCCCTTCCCCACACTCTGAAACCCGTTCCCCGCACACTGAAACACCTTCCCCACACACTGAATCCCCTTCAGCACACAGTGAAGCACCTTCCTCACACATTGAAACCCATCCTCACACACACTGAAACCCTTTCCCAACACAATGAAACTCCTTCCCCGCCCACTGAAACCCCTTCCCTACACACTAAAACCCCTTCCCTTCACACTGAAACCCCTTCCCTACAAACTGAAACCCCTTCCCCGCACACTGAAACCTATTCCCCAAACACTGAAACCCCTTCCCTGCACACTGAAACCCATTCCCCACAAACTGAAACCCATTCCCCACACACTGAAACCCCTTCCCCACACTCTGAAACCCCTTCCCCGCACACTGAAGCACCATCCCCACACACTGAAACCCCTTCCCCACAGTCTGAAACACCTTCCCCGCACACTGAATCCCCTTCCCCACACTCTGAAACACCTTCCCCACACACTGAAACCCATCCCCATACACTGAAACCCCTTCCCACACACTGAAACCCCTTCCCCACACACTGAAACCCCTTCCCCACATACTGAAGCCTTTCCTCACACACTGAAACCCCTTCCCCACACAGTGAACCCCTTCCACACACACTGAAACCCCTTCCCCACTCACTGAAACCCCTTCCCCACGCACTGAAACCCATTCCCCACACACTGAAACCCATTCCCACAAACTGAAACCCATTCCCCACACACTTGAACCCCTTCCCCACACTCTGAAACCCCTTCCCCGCTCACTGAAACACCTTCCCCACACACTGAAACCCCTTCCCCACAGTCTGAAACCCCTTCCCCGCACACTGAAACACCTTCCTCACACACTGAAACCCATCCCCATACACTGAAACCCCTTCCCCACACACTGAAACCCATCCTCACACACTGAAACCCCTTCCCCACATACTGAAGCCTTTCCCCACAGAGTGAAACCACTTCCTCACACAGTGAACCCCTTCCACACACACTGAAACCCCTTCCCCACGCTCTGAAACCCCTTCCCTACACACTGAAACCCCTTCCCCGCACACTGAAACCCCTTCACTACACACTGAAACCCATTCCCTACATACTGAAACATCTTCCTGACACCTTGAAACCCATCCTCACACACACTGAAACCTCTTCCCTACACACTGAAACCCCTTACCTACAAAGTGAATCCCCTTCCCCGCACACTGAAACCCATTCCCCACACACTGAAACCCCTTCCCCGCACACTGAAACCCATTCCCCACACCTTGAAACACATCCTCACACACACTGAAACCTCTTCCACACACATTGAAATCCATTCCCCACACACTGAAACCCATTCCCCACACACTGAAACCCCTTCCCCACACTCTGAAACCAGTTCCCCGCACACTGAAACACCTTCCCCACACACTGAATCCCCTTCACCACACAGTCAAACAGCTTCCTCACACATTGAAACCCATCCTCACACACACTGAAACCCTTTCCCAACACAATGAAACTCCTTCCCCGCTCACTGATACCCCTTACCTACACACTAAAACCCCTTCCCTACACAATGATACACCTTCCCCGCACTCTGAAACCCCTTCCCTACACACTGAAACACATTCCCCACACACTGAAATCCCTTCCCCTCACTCAGAAACCCCTTCCCCGCTCGCTGAAACATCTTCCCCACACACTGAAACCCCTTCCCCACACTCTGAAACGCCATCCCCGCATACTGAAAACCCTTCAACACTCGCTGCAACACCTTCCCCAAACACTGAAACACCTTCCCCACACACTGAAACCTCTTCCACAGGCACTGAATCCCCTTCCCCACACACTGAAACCCATTAACCAGACAATGAAACCCATTGCCCACACACTGAAACTCCTTCCCCACACTCTGAAACCCCCTCTCCGCTCGCTGAAACATCTTCCCCACACACTAAAACCCCTTCCCCACACACTGAAACGCCTTCCCCGCACACTGAAAACCCTTCCCCGCTCGCTGAAACACCTTCCCCAAACACTGAAACACCTTCCCCACACACTGAAACCTCTTCCACAGGCACTGAATCCCCTTCCCCACACACTGAAACCCATTAACCAGACACTGAAACCCATTGCCCACACACTGAAACTCCTTCCCCACACTCTGAAACCCCTTCCACGCAAACTGAAACACCTTCCCCACACACTGAAACCCCTTCCCCGCACACTGAAACACCTTCCCCACACACTGAAAACCATCCTCACACACACTGAAACCTCTTCCACACACACTGAAACCAATTCCCCACACACTGAAACCCATTCCCCACACACTGAAACCCCTTCCCTGCACACTGAAACACCTTCCCCACACACTGAATCCCCTTCCCCACACAGTGGAACACCTTCATCACACATTGAAAACCATCCTCACACACACTGAAACCCTTTCCCGACACACTGAAACCCCTTCCCCGCTCACTGAAACCACTTCCCTACACACTAAAACCCCTTCCCTACACACTGAAACCCCTTCCCCGCTCACTGAAACCCCTTCCCTACACACTAAAACCCCTTCCCTACACACTGAAACCCCTTCCCCGCACACTGAAACCCCTTCACTACACACTGAAACCCCTTCCCCGCACACTGAAACACCTTCCCCACACCTTGAAACCCATCCTCACACACACTGAAACCTTTTCCACACACACTGAAACCCATTCCCCACACACTGAAACCCATTCCCCACACACTGAAACCCCTTCCCCAACCTCTGAAACCCTTTCCCCGCACACTGAAACACCTTCCCCACACACTGAATCCCCTTGACCACACAGTGAAACACCTTCCTCACACATTGAAACCCATCCTCACACACACTGAAACCCTTTCCCCACACAATGAAACTCCTTCCCAGCTCACTGAAACCCCTTCCCTACACACTGAAACCCCTTCCCTACAAACTGAAACCCCTTCCCCGCACACTGAAACCTATTCCCCACACACTGAAACCCCTTCCCTGCACACTGAAACCCATTCCCCACAAACTGAAACGCATTCCCCACACACTGAAACCCCTTCCCCACACTCTGAAACCCCTTCCCTGCTCACTGAAACAACATCCCCACACACTGAAACCCCTTCCCCACAGTCAGAATCCCCTTCACCGCACACTGAATCCCCTTCCCCACACTCTGAAACACCTTCCCCACACACTGAAACCCATCCCCATACACTGAAACCCCTTCCCCACACACTGAAACCCCTTCCGCACACACTGAAACCCCTTCCCCACATACTGAAGCCTTTCCCCACACACTGAAACCCCTTCCCAACACAGTGAACCCCTTCCACACACACTGAAGCCCCTTCCCCACGCACTGAAACCCCTTCCCCACGCACTGAAACCCATTCCCCACACACTGAAACCCATTCCCCACAAACTGAAACGCATTCCCCACACACTGAAACCCCTTCCCCACACTCTGAAACCCCTTCCCCGCTCACTGAAACACCTTCCCCACACACTGAAACCCCTTCCCCACAGTCTGAAACCCATCCCCATACACTGAAACCCCTTCCCCACACACTGAAACCCATTCCCCACACACTGAAACCCCTTCCCCGCACACTGAAACCCATTCCCCACACCTTGAAACCCATCCGCACACACACTGAAACCTCTTCCACACACACTGAAATCCATTCCCCGCATACTGAAACCACTTCCCCACACTCTGAGACACCTTCCCCACACACTGAAACCCATCCCCATACACTGAAACCCCTTCCCCACACACTGAAACCCATTCCCCACACACTGAAACCCATCCTCACACACACTGAAACCTCTTCCACACACACTGAAATCCATTCCCCACACACTGAATCCCCTTCCCCACACACTGAAACCCATTAACCAGACAATGAAACCCATTGCCCACACACTGAAACTCCTTCCCCACACTCTGAAACCCCCTCCCCGCTCGCTGAAACATCTTCCCCACACACTGAAACCCCTTCCCCACACACTGAAACGCCTTCTCCGCAAACTGAAAACCCTTCCCCGCTCGCTGAAACACCTTCCCCAAACACTGAAACACCTTCCCCACACACTGAAACCTCTTCCACAGGCACTGAATCCCCTTCCCTACATACTGAAACCCATTAACCAGACACTGAAACCCATTGCCCACACACTGAAACTCCTTCCCCACACTCTGAAACCCCTTCCCCGCACACTGAAACACCTTCCACACACACTGAAACCCCTTCCCCGCACACTGAAACACCTTCCCCACACACTGAAAACGATCCTCACACAGACTGAAACCTCTTCCACACACACTGAAACCAATTCCCCACACACTGAAACCCATTCCCCACACACTGAAACCCCTTCGCCACACTCTGAAACCCCTTCCCCGCACACTGAAACACCTTCCCCACGCACTGAATCCCCTTCCCCACACAGTGGAACACCTTCATCACACATTGAAAACCATCCTCACACACACTGAAACCCTTTCCCGACACACAGAAACCACTTCCCCGCTCACTGAAACACCTTCCCTACACACTAAAACCCCTTCCCTACACACTGAAACCCCTTCCCCGCTCACTGAAACCCCTTCCCTACACACTAAAACGCCTTCCCTACACACTGAAACCCCTTCCCCGCACATTGAAACCCCTTCACTACACACTGAAACTCATTCCCTACATACTGAAACACCTTCCCCACACCTTGAAACCCATCCTCACACACACTGAAACCCCTTCCCTACACACTGAAACCCCTTCCCTACAAACTGAAACCCCTTCCCCGCACACTGAAACCCATTACCCACACAGTGAAACCCCTTCCCCGCACACTGAAACCCATTCCCCACACCTTGAAACCCATCCTCACACACACTGAAACCTCTTCCACACACACTGAAACCCATTCCCCACACACTGAAACCCATTCCCCACACACTGAAACCCCTTCCCCACACTCTGAAACCCTTTCCCCGCACACTGAAACACCTTCCCGACACACTGATTCCCCTTCACCACACAGTGAAACACCTTCCTCACACATTGAAACCCATCCTCACACACACTGAAACCCTTTCCCAACACAATGAAACTCCTTCCCCGCTCACTGAAACCCCTTCGCTACACACTAAAACCCCTTCCCTTCACACTGAAACCCCTTCCCTACAAACTGAACCCCCTTCCCCGCACACTGAAACCTATTCCCCACACACTGAAACCCCTTCCCTGCACACTGAAACCCATTCCCCACAAACTGAAAACCATTCCCCACACACTGAAACCCCTTCCCCACAATCTGAAACCCCTTCCCCGCTCACTGAAACACCATCCCCACACACTGAAACCCCTTCCCCACAGTCTCAAACCCCTTCCCCGCACACTGAATCCCCTTCCCCACACACTGAAACACCTTCCCCACACACTGAAACCCATCCCCATACACTGAAACCCCTTCCCCACGTACTGAAGCCTTTCCCCACACACTGAAACCCCTTCCACACAGAGTGAAATCCTTCCACACACACTGTAACCCCTTCCCCACGCACTGAAGCCCCTTCCCTACACACTGAAACCCCTTCCCCGCACACTGAAACCCCTTCACTACACACTGAAACCCCTTCCCCGCACACTGAAACACCTTCCCCACACCTTGAAACCCATCCTCACACACACTGAAACCTTTTCCACACACACTGAAACCCATTCCCCACACACTGAAACCCATTCCCCACACACTGAAACCCCTTCCCCAACCTCTGAAACCCTTTCCCCGCACACTGAAACACCTTCCCGACACACTGAATCCCCTTCACCACACAGTGAAACACCTTCCTCACACATTGAAACCCATCCTCACACACACTTAAACCCTTTCCCCACACAATGAAACTCCTTCCCAGCTCACTGAAACCCCTTCGCTACACACTGAAACCCCTTCCCTACAAACTGAAACCCCTTCCCCGCACACTGAAACCTATTCCCCACACACTGAAACCCCTTCCCTGCACACTGAAACCCATTCCCCACAAACTGAAACGCATTCCCCACACACTGAAACCCCTTCCCCACACTCTGAAACCGCTTCCCCGCTCACTGAAACAACATCCCCACACACTGAAACCCCTTCCCCACAGTCAGAAACCCCTTCACCGCACACTGAATCCCCTTCCCCACACTCTGAAACACCTTCCCCACACACTGAAACCCATCCCCATACACTGAAACCCCTTCCCCACACACTGAAACCCCTTCCGCACACACTGAAACACCTTCCCCACATACTGAAGCCTTTCCCCACACACTGAAACCCCTTCCCCACACAGTGAACACCTTCCACACACACTGAAGCCCCTTCCCCACGCACTGAAACCCCTTCCCCACGCACTGAAACCCATTCCCCACACACTGAAACCCATTCCCCACAAACTGAAACGCATTCCCCACACACTGAAACCCCTTCCGCACACACTGAAACCCCTTCCCCACATACTGAAGCCTTTCCCCACACACTGAAACCCCTTCCCCACACAGTGAACCCCTTCCACACACACTGAAGCCCCTTCCCCACGCACTGAAACCCCTTCCCCACGCACTGAAACCCATTCCCCACACACTGAAACCCATTCCCCACAAACTGAAACGCATTCCCCACACACTGAAACCCCTTCCCCACACTCTGAAACCCCTTCCCCGCTCACTGAAACACCTTCCCCACACACTGAAACCCCTTCCCCACAGTCTGAAACCCATCCGCATACACTGAAACCCCTTCCCCACACACTGAAACCCATTCCCCACACACTGAAACCCCTTCCCCGCACACTGAAACCCATTCCCCACACCTTGAAACCCATCCTCACACACACTGAAACCTCTTCCACACACACTGAAATCCATTCCCCGCATACTGAAACCCCTTCCCCACACTCTGAAACACCTTCCCCACACACTGAAACCCATCCCCATACACTGAAACCCCTTCCCCACACACTGAAACCCATTCCCCACACACTGAAACCCATCCTCACACACACTGAAACCTCTTCCACACACACTGAAATCCATTCCCCACACACTGAATCCCCTTCCCCACACACTGAAACCCATTAACCAGACAATGAAACCCATTGCCCACACACTGAAACTCCTTCCCCACACTCTGAAACCCCCTCCCCGCTCGCTGAAACATCTTCCCCACACACTGAAACCCCTTCCCCACACACTGAAACGCCTTCTCCGCACACTGAAAACCCTTCCCCGCTCGCTGAAACACCTTCCCCAAACACTGAAACACCTTCCCCACACACTGAAACCTCTTCCACAGGCACTGAATCCCCTTCCCTACACACTGAAACCCATTAACCAGACACTGAAACCCATTGCCCACACACTGAAACTCCTTCCCCACACTCTGAAACCCCTTCCCCGCACACTGAAACACCTTCCCCACACACTGAAACCCCTTCCCCGCACACTGAAACACCTTCCCCACACACTGAAAACGATCCTCACACAGACTGAAACCTCTTCCACACACACTGAAACCAATTCCCCACACACTGAAACCCATTCCCCACACACTGAAACCCCTTCGCCACACTCTGAAACCCCTTCCCCGCACACTGAAACACCTTCCCCACACACTGAATCCCCTTCCCCACACAGTGGAACACCTTCATCACACATTGAAAACCATCCTCACACACACTGAATCACTTTCCCGACACACAGAAACCCCTTCCCCGCTCACTGAAACCCCTTCCCTACACACTAAAACCCCTTCCCTACACACTGAAACCCCTTCCCCGCTCACTGAAACCCCTTCCCTACACACTAAAACGCCTTCCCTACACACTGAAACCCCTTCCCCGCACATTGAAACCCTTCACTACACACTGAAACCCATTCCCTACATACTGAAACACCTTCCCCACAACTTGAAACCCATCCTCACACACACTGAAACCCCTTCCCTACACACTGAAACCCCTTCCCTACAAACTGAAACCCCTTCCCCGCACACTGAAACCCATTACCCACACAGTGAAACCCCTTCCCCGCACACTGAAACCCATTCCCCACACCTTGAAACCCATCCTCACACACACTGAAACCTCTTCCATACACACTGAAACCCATTCCCCACACACTGAAACCCATTCCCCACACACTGAAACCCCTTCCCCACACTCTGAAACCCTTTCCCCGCACACTGAAACACCTTCCCGACACACTGAATCCCCTTCACCACACAGTGAAACACCTTCCTCACACATTGAAACCCATCCTCACACACACTGAAACCCTTTCCCAACACAATGAAACTCCTTCCCCGCTCACTGAAACCCCTTCGCTACACACTAAAACCCCTTCCCTTCACACTGAAACCCCTTCCCTACAAACTGAACCCCCTTCCTCGCACACTGAAACCTATTCCCCACACACTGAAACCCCTTCCCTGCACACTGAAACCCATTCCCCACAAACTGAAAACCATTCCCCACACACTGAAACCCCTTCCCCACAATCTGAAACCCCTTCCCCGCTCACTGAAACACCATCCCCACACACTGAAACCCCTTCCCCACAGTCTCAAACCCCTTCCCCGCACACTGAATCCCCTTCCCCACACACTGAAACACCTTCCCCACACACTGAAACCCATCCCCATACACTGAAACCCCTTCCCCACGTACTGAAGCCTTTCCCCACACACTGAAACCCCTTCCACACAGAGTGAAATCCTTCCACACACACTGTAACCCCTTCCCCACGCACTGAAACCCCTTCCCTACACACTGAAACCCCTTCCCCGCACACTGAAACCCCTTCACTACACACTGAAACCCCTTCCCCGCACACTGAAACACCTTCCCCACACCTTGAAACCCATCCTCACACACACTGAAACCTTTTCCACACACACTGAAACCCATTCCCCACACACTGAAACCCATTCCCCACACACTGAAACCCCTTCCCCAACCTCTGAAACCCTTTCCCCGCACACTGAAACACCTTCCCGACACACTGAATCCCCTTCACCACACAGTGAAACACCTTCCTCACACATTGAAACCCATCCTCACACACACTGAAACCCTTTCCCCACACAATGAAACTCCTTCCCAGCTCACTGAAACCCCTTCCCGACACACTGAAACCCCTTCCCTACAAACTGAAACACCTTCCCCGCACACTGAAACCTATTCCCCACACACTGAAACCCCTTCCCTGCACACTGAAACCCATTCCCCACAAACTGAAACGCATTCCCCACACACTGAAACCCCTTCCCCACACTCTGAAACCGCTTCCCCGCTCACTGAAACAACATCCCCACACACTGAAACCCCTTCCCCACAGTCAGAAACCCCTTCACCGCACACTGAATCCCCTTCCCCACACTCTGAAACACCTTCCCCACACACTGAAACCCATCCCCATACACTGAAACCCCTTCCCCACACAGTGAACCCCTTCCACACACACTGAAGCCCCTTCCCCACGCACTGAAACCCCTTCCCCACGCACTGAAACCCATTCCCCACACACTGAAACCCATTCCCCACAAACTGAAACGCATTCCCCACACACTGAAACCCCTTCCCCACACTCTGAAACCCCTTCCCCGCTCACTGAAACACCTTCCCCACACACTGAAACCCCTTCCCCACAGTCTGAAACCCATCCCCATACACTGAAACCCCTTCCCCACACACTGAAACCCATTCCCCACACACTGAAACCCCTTCCCCGCACACTGAAACCCATTCCCCACACCTTGAAACCCATCCTCACACACACTGAAACCTCTTCCACACACACTGAAATCCATTCCCCGCATACTGAAACCCCTTCCCCACACTCTGAAACACCTTCCCCACACACTGAAACCCATCCCCATACACTGAAACCCCTTCCCCACACACTGAAACCCATTCCCCACACACTGAAACCCATCCTCACACACACTGAAACCTCTTCCACACACACTGAAATCCATTCCCCACACACTGAATCCCCTTCCCCAAACACTGAAACCCATTAACCAGACAATGAAACCCATTGCCCACACACTGAAACTCCTTCCCCACACTCTGAAACCCCCTCCCCGCTCGCTGAAACATCTTCCCCACACACTGAAACCCCTTCCCCACACACTGAAACGCCTTCTCCGCACACTGAAACACCATCCCCACACACTGAAACCCCTTCCCCACAGTCTCAAACCCCTTCCCCGCACACTGAATCCCCTTCCCCACACACTGAAACACCTTCCCCACACACTGAAACCCATCCCCATACACTGAAACCCCTTCCCCACATACTGAAGCCTTTCCCCACACACTGAAACCCCTTCCACACAGAGTGAAATCCTTCCACACACACTGTAACCCCTTCCCCACGCACTGAAACCCCTTCCCTACACACTGAAACCCCTTCCCCGCACACTGAAACCCCTTCACTACACACTGAAACCCCTTCCCCACACCTTGAAACCCATCCTCACACACACTTAAACCTTTTCCACACACACTGAAACCCATTCCCCACACACTGAAACCCATTCCCCACACACTGAAACCCCTTCCCCAACCTCTGAAACCATTTCCCCGCACACTGAAACACCTTCCCGACACACTGAATCCCCTTCACCACACAGTGAAACACCTTCCTCACACATTGAAACCCATCCTCACACACACTGAAACCCTTTCCCCACACAATGAAACTCCTTCCCAGCTCACTGAAACCCCTTCCCGACACACTGAAACCCCTTCCCTACAAACTGAAACACCTTCCCCGCACACTGAAACCTATTCCCCACACACTGAAACCCCTTCCCTGCACACTGAAACCCATTCCCCACAAACTGAAACGCATTCCCCACACACTGAAACCCCTTCCCCACACTCTGAAACCGCTTCCCCGCTCACTGAAACAACATCCCCACACACTGAAACCCCTTCCCCACAGTCAGAAACCCCTTCACCGCACACTGAATCCCCTTCCCCACACTCTGAAACACCTTCCCCACACACTGAAACCCATCCCCATACACTGAAACCCCTTCCCCACACAGTGAACCCCTTCCACACACACTGAAGCCCCTTCCCCACGCACTGAAACCCCTTCCCCACGCACTGAAACCCATTCCCCACACACTGAAACCCATTCCCCACAAACTGAAACGCATTCCCCACACACTGAAACCCCTTCCCCACACTCTGAAACCCCTTCCCCGCTCACTGAAACACCTTCCCCACACACTGAAACCCCTTCCCCACAGTCTGAAACCCATCCCCATACACTGAAACCCCTTCCCCACACACTGAAACCCATTCCCCACACACTGAAACCCCTTCCCCGCACACTGAAACCCATTCCCCACACCTTGAAACCCATCCTCACACACACTGAAACCTCTTCCACACACACTGAAATCCATTCCCCGCATACTGAAACCCCTTCCCCACACTCTGAAACACCTTCCCCACACACTGAAACCCATCCCCATACACTGAAACCCCTTCCCCACACACTGAAACCCATTCCCCACACACTGAAACCCATCCTCACACACACTGAAACCTCTTCCACACACACTGAAATCCGTTCCCCACACACTGAATCCCCTTCCCCACACACTGAAACCCATTAACCAGACAATGAAACCCATTGCCCACACACTGAAACTCCTTCCCCACACTCTGAAACCCCCTCCCCGCTCGCTGAAACATCTTCCCCACACACTGAAACCCCTTCCCCACACACTGAAACGCCTTCTCCGCACACTGAAAACCCTTCCCCGCTCGCTGAAACACCTTCCCCAAACACTGAAACACCTTCCCCACACACTGAAACCTCTTCCACAGGCACTGAATCCCCTTCCATACACACTGAAACCCATTAACCAGACACTGAAACCCATTGCCCACACACTGAAACTCCTTCCCCACACTCTGAAACCCCTCCCCACACACTGAAACCCCTTCCCAGCACACTGAAACACCTTCCCCACACACTGAAAACGATCCTCACACAGACTGAAACCTCTTCCACACACACTGAAACCAATTCCCCACACACTGAAACCCATTCCCCACACACTGAAACCCCTTCGCCACACTCTGAAACCCCTTCCCTACACACTAAAACGCCTTCCCTACACACTGAAACCCCTTCCCCGCACACTGAAACCCCTTCACTACACACTGAAACCCATTCCCTACATACTGAACCACCTTCCCCACACCTTGAAACCCATCCTCACACACACTGAAACCCCTTCCCTACACACTGAAACCCCTTCCCTACAAACTGAAACCCCTTCCCCGCACACTGAAACCCATTACCCACACAGTGAAACCCCTTCCCCGCACACTGAAACCCATTCCCCACACCTTGAAACCCATCCTCACACACACTGAAACCTCTTCCACACACACTGAAACCCATTCCCCACACACTGAAACCCATTCCCCACACACTGAAACCCCTTCCCCACACTCTGAAACCCTTTCCCCGCACACTGAAACACCTTCCCGACACACTGAATCCCCTTCACCACACAGTGAAACACCTTCCTCACACATTGAAACCCATCCTCACACACACTGAAACCCTTTCCCAACACAATGAAACTCCTTCCCCGCTCACTGAAACCCCTTCGCTACACACTAAAACCCCTTCACTTCACACTGAAACCCCTTCCCTACAAACTGAACCACCTTCCCCGCACACTGAAACCTATTCCCCACACACTGAAACCCCTTCCCTGCACACTGAAACCCATTCCCCACAAACTGAAAGCCATTCCCCACACACTGATACCCCTTCCCCACACTCTGAAACCCCTTCCCCGCTCACTGAAACACCATCCCCACACACTGAAACCCCTTCCCCACAGTCTCAAACCCCTTCCCCGCACACTGAATCCCCTTCCCCACACACTGAAACACCTTCCCCACACACTGAAACCCATCCCCATACACTGAAACCCCTTCCCCACATACTGAAGCCTTTCCCCACACACTGAAACCCCTTCCACACAGAGTGAAATCCTTCCACACACACTGTAACCCCTTCCCCACGCACGGAAACCCCTTCCCCACGCACTGAAACCCATTCCCCACACACTGAAACCCATTCCCCACAAACTGAAACGCATTCCCCACACACTGAAACCCCTTCCCCACACTCTGAAACCCCTTCCCCGCTCACTGAAACACCTTCCCCACACACTGAAACCCCTTCCCCACAGTCGGAAACCCCTTCCCCGCACACTGAAACCCATTCCCCACACTCTGAAACACCTTCCCCACACACTAAAACCCATCCCCATACACTGAAACCCCTTCCCCACACACTGAAACCCATCCTCACACACTGAAACCCCTTCCCCATGCACTGAAACCCATTCCCCACACACTGAAACCCCTTCCCCACACTCTGAAAACGCTTCCCCACTCGCTGAAACACATTCCCCACACACTGAAACCCTTTCCCCGCACACTGAAACCCCTTCCCCGATCGCTGAAACACCTTCCCCACACACTGATACCCATTCCCCACACACTGTAACCCATTCCCCGCACACTGAAACCCCTTCCCCACAGTCTGAAACCCCTTCCCCGCACACTGAAACACCGTCCCCACACAGTGAAACCCCTTCCCCGCACACTGAAACACCTTCCTCACACACTGAAACCCATCCTCAAACACACGGAAACCCCTTCCCTACTCACTGAAGCCCCTTCCCCGCACACTGAACCCCCTTCCCTACACCCTGAAACACCTTCCCTACACACTGAAACCCCTTCCCCGCACACTGAAACCAATTCCCCACAATCTGAAAACCCTTCCCTGCACACTGAAACCCCTTCCCCGCACACAGAAATCCATTCCCCACACACTGAAAGCCCTTCCCCGCACTCTGAAACTCATTACCCACACACTGAATCCCATTCCCCACACACTGAATCCCCTTCCCCACACACTGAAACCCATTAACCAGACAATGAAACCCATTGCCCACACACTGAAACTCCTTCCCCACACTCTGAAACCCCCTCCCCGCTCGCTGAAACATCTTCCCCACACACTGAAATCCCTTCCCCGCTCGCTGAAACACCTTCCCCAAACACTGAAACACCTTCCCCACACACTGAAACATCTTCCACAGGCACTGAATCCCCTTCCCCACACACAGAAACCCATTAACCAGACACTGAAACCCATTGCCCACACACTGAAACTCCTTCCCCACACTCTGAAACCCCTTCCCTGCA
The DNA here is from genome assembly GCF_036365525.1 of Heterodontus francisci. NCBI lineage: Eukaryota > Metazoa > Chordata > Chondrichthyes > Heterodontiformes > Heterodontidae > Heterodontus > Heterodontus francisci. The sequence goes on from NW_027140152.1 coordinate 118,449, forward strand.
CACTGAAACAACTTCCCCACACACTGAAACCCCTTCCCCGCACACTGAAACACCTTCCCCACACACTGAAAACGATCCTCACACACACTGAAACCTCTTCCACACACACTGAAACCAATTCCCCACACACTGAAACCCATTCCCCACACACTGAAACCCCTTCGCCACTCTCTGAAACCCCTTCCCCGCACACTGAAACACCTTCCCCACACACTGAATCCCCTTCCCCACACAGTGGAACACCTTCATCACACATTGAAAACCATCCTCACACACACTGAAACCCTTTCCCGACACACAGAAACCCCTTCCCCGCTCACTGAAACCCCTTCCCTACACACTAAAACCCCTTCCCTACACACTGAAACCCCTTCCCCGCTCACTGAAACCCCTTCCCTGCACACTAAAACGCCTTCCCTACACACTGAAACCCCTTCCCCGCACACTGAAACCCCTTCACTACACACTGAAACCCATTCCCTACATACTGAAACACCTTCCCCACACCTTGAAACCCATCCTCACACACACTGAAACCCCTTCCCTACACACTGAAACCCCTTCCCTACAAACTGAAACCCCTTCCCCGCACACTGAAACCCATTACCCACACATTGAAACCCCTTCGCTACACACTGAAACCCCTTCCCTACAAACTGAAACCCCTTCCCCACACACTGAAACCCATTACCCACACACTGAAACCTCTTCCACACACACTGAAACCCATTCCCCACACACTGAAACCCATTCCCCACACTCTGAAACCCTTTCCCCGCACACTGAAACACCTTCCCGACACACTGATTCCCCTTCACCACACAGTGAAACACCTTCCTCACACATTGAAACCCATCCTCACACACACTGAAACCCTTTCCCAACACAATGAAACTCCTTCCCGGCTCACTGAAACCCCTTCCCTACACACTAAAACACCTTCCCTTCACACTGAAACCCCTTCCCTACAAACTGAACCCCCTTCCCCGCACACTGAAACCTATTCCCCACACACTGAAACCCCTTCCCTGCACACTGAAACCCATTCCCCACAAACTGAAACCCATTCCCCACACACTGAAACCCCTTCCCCACACTCTGAAACCCCTTCCCCGCTCACTGAAACACCATCCCCACACACTGAAACCCCTTCCCCACAGTCTGAAACCCCTTCCCCGCACACTGAATCCCCTTCCCCACACACTGAAACACCTTCCCCACACACTGAAACCCATCCCCATACACTAAAACCCCTTCCCCACATACTGAAGCCTTTTCCCACACACTGAAACCCCTTCCCCACACAGTGAACCCCTTCCACACACACTGAAACCCCTTCCCCACGCACTGAAACCCCTTTCCCACGCACTGAAACCCATTCCCCACACACTGAAACCCATTCCCCACAAACTGAAACGCATTCCCCACACACTGAAACCCCTTCCCCACACTCTGAAACCCCTTCCCCGCTCACTGAAACACCTTCCCCACACACTGAAACCCCATCCCCACAGTCGGAAACCCCTTCCCCGCACTCTGAAACACCTTCCCCACACACTAAAACCCATCCCCATACACTGAAACCCCTTCCCCACACACTGAACCCCATCCTCACACACTGAAACCCCTTTCCCACGCACTGAAACCCTTTCCCCACACACTGAAACCCCTTCCCCACACTCTGAAACCGCTTCCCCGCTCGCTGAAACACATTCCCCACACACTGAAACCCTTTCCCCGCACACTGAAACCCCTTCCCCGATCGCTGAAACACCTTCCCCACACACTGATACCCATTCCCCACACACTGTAACCCCTTCCCCGCACACTGAAACACCGTCCCCACACAGTGAAACCCCTTCCCCGCACACTGAAACACCTTCCTCACACACTGAAACCCATCCTCAAACACACGGAAACCCCATCCCTACTCACTGAAGCCCCTTCCCCGCACACTGAACCCCCTTCCCTACACCCTGAAACACCTTCCCTACACACTGAAACCCCTTCCCCGCACACTGAATCCAATTCCCCACAATCTGAAAACCCTTCCCTGCACACTCAAACCCCTTCCCCGCACACAGAAACCCATTCCCCACACAGTGAAACCCCTTCCCCGCACTCTGAAACACATTCCCCACACACTGAAACCCATTCCCCACACACTGAAAGCCCTTCCCCTCACTCAGAAACCCCTTCCCCGCTTGCTGAAACATCTTCCCCACACACTGAAACCCCTTCCCCACACACTGAAACCCCTTCCCCTCACTCTGAAACCCATTCCCCACACACTGAAACCACTTCCCCACACTCTGAAACGCCTTACCCGCACACTGAAAACCCTTCCCCGCTCGCTGAAACACCTTCCCCAAACACTGAAACACCTTCCCCACACACTGAAACCTCTTCCACAGGCACTGAATCCCCTTCCCCACACACTGAAAACCATTACCCACACACTGAAACCCATTGCCCACACACTGAAACCCCTTCCCCACACTCTGAAACCCCTTCCCCGCACACTGAAACACCTTCCCCACACTCTGAAACCCCTTCCCCGCACACTGAAATCCCTTACCTACAAACTGAAACCCCTTCCCCGCACACTGAAACCCATTCCCCACACACTGAAACCCCTTCCCCGCACACTGAAACCCATTCCCCACACCTTGAAACCCATCCTCACACACACTGAAACCTCTTCCACACACTCTGAAAACCCTTCCCCGCACACTGATACACCTTCCCCACACACTGAATCCCCTTCCCCACACAGTGGAACACCTTCATCACACATTGAATACCATCCTCACACACACTGAAACTCTTTCCCTACACACTGAAACCCCTTCCCGCTCACTGAAACCCCTTCCCTACACACTAAAACCCCTTCCCTACACACTGAAACCCCTTCCCTACACACTGAAACCCCTTCCCTACACACAAAAACCCCTTCCCTACACACTGAAACCCCTTCCCCGCACACTGAAACCCCTTCACTACACACTGAAACCCATTCCCGACAGACTGAAACACCTTCCCGACACCTTGAAACCCATCCTCACACACACTGAAACCCCTTCCCTACACACTGAAACCCCTTACCTACAAACTGAAACCCCTTCCCCGCACACTGAAACCCATTCCCCACACACTGAAACCCCATCCCCGCACACTGAAACCCATTCCCCACACCTTGAAACCCATCCTCACACACACTGAAACCTCTTCCACACACACTGAAATCCATTCCCCACACAATGAAACCCATTCCCCACACACTGAAACCCCTTCCCCACACTCTGAAACCCGTTCCCCGCACACTGAAACACCTTCCCCACACACTGAATCCCCTTCACCACACAGTGAAACAGCTTCCTCACACATTGAATCCCATCCTCACACACACTGAAACCCTTTCCCAACACAATGAAACTCCTTCCCCGCTCACTGAAACCCCTTCCCTACACACGAAAACCCCTTCCCTACACACTGAAACCCGTTCCCCGCACTCTGAAACCCCTTCCCTACACACTGAAACCCATTCCCCACACACTGAAAGCCCTTCCCCTCACTCAGAAACCCCTTCCCCGCTCGCTGAAACATCTTCCCCACACATTGAAACCACTTCCCCACACACTGAAACCACTTCCCCACATTCTGAAACCCCTTCCCCGCTAGCTGAAACACCTACCCCACACACTGAAACCACTTCCCCACACTCTGAAACGCCTTCCCCGCACACTGAAAACCCTTCCCAGCTCGCTGAAACACCTTCCCCAAACACTGAAACACCTTCCCCACACACTGAAACCTCTTCCACAGGCACTGAATCCCCTTCACCACACACTGAAACCCATTAACCAGACACCGAAACCCATTGCCCACACACTGAAACTCCTTCCCCACACTCTGAAAGCCCTTCCCCACACACTGAAACACCTTCCCCACACACTGAAACCCCTTCCCCGCTCACTGAAACCCCTTCCCTACACAATAAAACCCCTTCCCTACACACTGAAACCCCTTCCCCGCTCACTGAAACCCCTTCCCTACACACTAAAACCCCTTCGCCACACACTGAAACCCCTTCCCCGCACACTGAAACCCCTTCACGACACACTGAAATCCATTCCCGACATACTGAAACACCTTCCCCAAACCTTGAAACCCATCCTCACACACTGAAGCCCTTCCCCACACACTGAAACCCCTTCCCCAAGCACTGAAACCCTTCCCCACACACTGAAACCTCTTCCACACACTGAAACCCCTTCCCCGCACACTTAACCCAATTCCCCGTGAGCTGAAACACCTACCCCACACACTGAAACCCCTTCCCGACACACTGAAACCCCTTCCCCGCAGACTGAAACACCTTCCCCACACACTGAAACATCTTCCACAGGCACTGAATCCCCTTCCCCACACACAGAAACCCATTAACCAGACACTGAAACCCATTGCCCACACACTGAAACTCCTTCCCCACACTCTGAAACCCCTTCCCTGCACACTGAAACAACTTCCCCACACACTGAAACCCCTTCCCCGCACACTGAAACACCTTCCCCACACACTGAAAACGATCCTCACACACACTGAAACCTCTTCCACACACACTGAAACCAATTCCCCACACACTGAAACCCATTCCCCACACACTGAAACCCCTTCGCCACTCTCTGAAACCCCTTCCCCGCACACTGAAACACCTTCCCCACACACTGAATCCCCTTCCCCACACAGTGGAACACCTTCATCACACATTGAAAACCATCCTCACACACACTGAAACCCTTTCCCGACACACAGAAACCCCTTCCCCGCTCACTGAAACCCCTTCCCTACACACTAAAACCCCTTCCCTACACACTGAAACCCCTTCCCCGCTCACTGAAACCCCTTCCCTGCACACTAAAACGCCTTCCCTACACACTGAAACCCCTTCCCCGCACACTGAAACCCCTTCACTACACACTGAAACCCATTCCCTACATACTGAAACACCTTCCCCACACCTTGAAACCCATCCTCACACACACTGAAACCCCTTCCCTACACACTGAAACCCCTTCCCTACAAACTGAAACCCCTTCCCCGCACACTGAAACCCATTACCCACACATTGAAACCCCTTCGCTACACACTGAAACCCCTTCCCTACAAACTGAAACCCCTTCCCCACACACTGAAACCCATTACCCACACACTGAAACCTCTTCCACACACACTGAAACCCATTCCCCACACACTGAAACCCATTCCCCACACACTGAAACCCCTTCCCCACACTCTGAAACCCTTTCCCCGCACACGGAAACACCTTCCCGACACACTGATTCCCCTTCACCACACAGTGAAACACCTTCCTCACACATTGAAACCCATCCTCACACACACTGAAACCCTTTCCCAACACAATGAAACTCCTTCCCGGCTCACTGAAACCCCTTCCCTACACACTAAAACCCCTTCCCTTCACACTGAAACCCCTTCCCTACAAACTGAACCCCCTTCCCCGCACACTGAAACCTATTCCCCACACACTGAAACCCCTTCCCTGCACACTGAAACCCATTCCCCACAAACTGAAACCCATTCCCCACACACTGAAACCCCTTCCCCACACTCTGAAACCCCTTCCCCGCTCACTGAAACACCATCCCCACACACTGAAACCCCTTCCCCACAGTCTGAAACCCCTTCCCCGCACACTGAATCCCCTTCCCCACACACTGAAACACCTTCCCCACACACTGAAACCCATCCCCATACACTGAAACAACTTCCCCAAATACTGAAGCCTTTTCCCACACACTGAAACCCCTTCCCCAGACAGTGAACCCCTTCCACACACACTGAAACCCCTTCCCCACGCACTGAAACCCCTTTCCCACGCACTGAAACCCATTCCCCACACACTGAAACCCATTCCCCACAAACTGAAACGCATTCCCCACACACTGAAACCCGTTCCCCACACTCTGAAACCCCTTCCCCGCTCACTGAAACACCTTCCCCACACACTGAAACCCCATCCCCACAGTCGGAAACCCCTTCCCCGCACACTGAAACCCCTTCCCCACACTCTGAAACACCTTCCCCACACATTAAAACCCATCCCCATACACTGAAACCCCTTCCCCACACACTGAACCCCATCCTCACACACTGAAACCCCTTTCCCACGCACTGAAACCCTTTCCCCACACACTGAAACCCCTTCCCCACACTCTGAAACCGCTTCCCCGCTCGCTGAAACACATTCCCCACACACTGAAACCCTTTCCCCGCACACTGAAACCCCTTCCCCGATCGCTGAAACACCTTCCCCACACACTGATACCCATTCCCCACACACTGTAACCCCTTCCCCGCACACTGAAACACCGTCCCCACACAGTGAAACCCCTTCCCCGCACACTGAAACACCTTCCTCACACACTGAAACCCATCCTCAAACACACGGAAACCCCATCCCTACTCACTGAAGCCCCTTCCCCGCACACTGAACCCCCTTCCCTACACCCTGAAACACGTTCCCTACACACTGAAACCCCTTCCCCGCACACTGAATCCAATTCCCCACAATCTGAAAACCCTTCCCTGCACACTCAAACCCCTTCCCCGCACACAGAAACCCATTCCCCACACACTGAAACCCCTTCCCCGCACTCTGAAACACATTCCCCACACACTGAAACCCATTCCCCACACACTGAAAGCCCTTCCCCTCACTCAGAAACCCCTTCCCCGCTTGCTGAAACATCTTCCCCACACACTGAAACCCCTTCCCCACACACTGAAACCCCTTCCCCTCACGCTGAAACCCATTCCCCACACACTGAAACCACTTCCCCACACTCTGAAACGCCTTACCCGCACACTGAAAACCCTTCCCCGCTCGCTGAAACACCTTCCCCAAACACTGAAACACCTTCCCCACACACTGAAACCTCTTCCACAGGCACTGAATCCCCTTCCCCACACACTGAAAACCATTACCCACACACTGAAACCCATTGCCCACACACTGAAACCCCTTCCCCACACTCTGAAACCCCTTCCCCGCACACTGAAACACCTTCCCCACACTCTGAAACCCCTTCCCCGCACACTGAAATCCCTTACCTACAAACTGAAACCCCTTCCCCGCACACTGAAACCCATTCCCCACACACTGAAACCCCTTCCCCGCACACTGAAACCCATTCCCCACACCTTGAAACCCATCCTCACACACACTGAAACCTCTTCCACACACTCTGAAAACCCTTCCCCGCACACTGATACACCTTCCCCACACACTGAATCCCCTTCCCCACACAGTGGAACACCTTCATCACACATTGAATACCATCCTCACACACACTGAAACTCTTTCCCTACACACTGAAACCCCTTCCCGCTCACTGAAACCCCTTCCCTACACACTAAAACCCCTTCCCTACACACTGAAACCCCTTCCCTACACACTGAAACCCCTTCCCTACACACAAAAACCCCTTCCCTACACACTGAAACCCCTTCCCCGCACACTGAAACCCCTTCGCTACACACTGAAACCCATTCCCGACAGACTGAAACACCTTCCCGACACCTTGAAACCCATCCTCACACACACTGAAACCCCTTCCCTACACACTGAAACCCCTTACCTACAAACTGAAACCCCTTCCCCGCACACTGAAACCCATTCCCCACACACTGAAACCCCATCCCCGCACACTGAAACCCATTCCCCACACCTTGAAACCCATCCTCACACACACTGAAACCTCTTCCACACACACTGAAATCCATTCCCCACACAATGAAACCCATTCCCCACACACTGAAACCCCTTCCCCACACTCTGAAACCCGTTCCCCGCACACTGAAACACCTTCCCCACACACTGAATCCCCTTCACCACACAGTGAAACAGCTTCCTCACACATTGAATCCCATCCTCACACACACTGAAACCCTTTCCCAACACAATGAAACTCCTTCCCCGCTCACTGAAACCCCTTCCCTACACACGAAAACCCCTTCCCTACACACTGAAACCCGTTCCCCGCACTCTGAAACCCCTTCCCTACACACTGAAACCCATTCCCCACACACTGAAAGCCCTTCCCCTCACTCAGAAACCCCTTCCCCGCTCGCTGAAACATCTTCCCCACACATTGAAACCACTTCCCCACACACTGAAACCACTTCCCCACATTCTGAAACCCCTTCCCCGCTAGCTGAAACACCTACCCCACACACTGAAACCACTTCCCCACACTCTGAAACGCCTTCCCCGCACACTGAAAACCCTTCCCAGCTCGCTGAAACACCTTCCCCAAACACTGAAACACCTTCCCCACACACTGAAACCTCTTCCACAGGCACTGAATCCCCTTCACCACACACTGAAACCCATTAACCAGACACCGAAACCCATTGCCCACACACTGAAACTCCTTCCCCACACTCTGAAAGCCCTTCCCCACACACTGAAACACCTTCCCCACACACTGAAACCCCTTCCCCGCTCACTGAAACCCCTTCCCTACACAATAAAACCCCTTCCCTACACACTGAAACCCCTTCCCCGCTCACTGAAACCCCTTCCCTACACACTAAAACCCCTTCGCCACACACTGAAACCCCTTCCCCGCACACTGAAACCCCTTCACGACACACTGAAATCCATTCCCGACATACTGAAACACCTTCCCCAAACCTTGAAACCCATCCTCACACACTGAAGCCCTTCCCCACACACTGAAACCCCTTCCCCAAGCACTGAAACCCTTCCCCACACACTGAAACCTCTTCCACACACTGAAACCCCTTCCCCGCACACTTAACCCAATTCCCCGTGAGCTGAAACACCTACCCCACACACTGAAACCCCTTCCCGACACACTGAAACCCCTTCCCCGCAGACTGAAACACCTTCCCCACACACTGAAACATCTTCCACAGGCACTGAATCCCCTTCCCCACACACAGAAACCCATTAACCAGACACTGAAACCCATTGCCCACACACTGAAACTCCTTCCCCACACTCTGAAACCCCTTCCCTGCACACTGAAACAACTTCCCCACACACTGAAACCCCTTCCCCGCACACTGAAACACCTTCCCCACACACTGAAAACGATCCTCACACACACTGAAACCTCTTCCACACACACTGAAACCAATTCCCCACACACTGAAACCCATTCCCCACACACTGAAACCCCTTCGCCACTCTCTGAAACCCCTTCCCCGCACACTGAAACACCTTCCCCACACACTGAATCCCCTTCCCCACACAGTGGAACACCTTCATCACACATTGAAAACCATCCTCACACACACTGAAACCCTTTCCCGACACACAGAAACCCCTTCCCCGCTCACTGAAACCCCTTCCCTACACACTAAAACCCCTTCCCTACACACTGAAACCCCTTCCCCGCTCACTGAAACCCCTTCCCTGCACACTAAAACGCCTTCCCTACACACTGAAACCCCTTCCCCGCACACTGAAACCCCTTCACTACACACTGAAACCCATTCCCTACATACTGAAACACCTTCCCCACACCTTGAAACCCATCCTCACACACACTGAAACCCCTTCCCTACACACTGAAACCCCTTCCCTACAAACTGAAACCCCTTCCCCGCACACTGAAACCCATTACCCACACATTGAAACCCCTTCGCTACACACTGAAACCCCTTCCCTACAAACTGAAACCCCTTCCCCACACACTGAAACCCATTACCCACACACTGAAACCTCTTCCACACACACTGAAACCCATTCCCCACACACTGAAACCCATTCCCCACACACTGAAACCCCTTCCCCACACTCTGAAACCCTTTCCCCGCACACTGAAACACCTTCCCGACACACTGATTCCCCTTCACCACACAGTGAAACACCTTCCTCACACATTGAAACCCATCCTCACACACACTGAAACCCTTTCCCAACACAATGAAACTCCTTCCCGGCTCACTGAAACCCCTTCCCTACACACTAAAACCCCTTCCCTTCACACTGAAACCCCTTCCCTACAAACTGAACCCCCTTCCCCGCACACTGAAACCTATTCCCCACACACTGAAACCCCTTCCCTGCACACTGAAACCCATTCCCCACAAACTGAAACCCATTCCCCACACACTGAAACCCCTTCCCCACACTCTGAAACCCCTTCCCCGCTCACTGAAACACCATCCCCACACACTGAAACCCCTTCCCCACAGTCTGAAACCCCTTCCCCGCACACTGAATCCCCTTCCCCACACACTGAAACACCTTCCCCACACACTGAAACCCATCCCCATACACTGAAACAACTTCCCCAAATACTGAAGCCTTTTCCCACACACTGAAACCCCTTCCCCAGACAGTGAACCCCTTCCACACACACTGAAACCCCTTCCCCACGCACTGAAACCCCTTTCCCACGCACTGAAACCCATTCCCCACACACTGAAACCCATTCCCCACAAACTGAAACGCATTCCCCACACACTGAAACCCGTTCCCCACACTCTGAAACCCCTTCCCCGCTCACTGAAACACCTTCCCCACACACTGAAACCCCATCCCCACAGTCGGAAACCCCTTCCCTGCACACTGAAACCCCTTCCCCACACTCTGAAACACCTTCCCCACACATTAAAACCCATCCCCATACACTGAAACCCCTTCCCCACACACTGAACCCCATCCTCACACACTGAAACCCCTTTCCCACGCACTGAAACCCTTTCCCCACACACTGAAACCCCTTCCCCACACTCTGAAACCGCTTCCCCGCTCGCTGAAACACATTCCCCACACACTGAAACCCTTTCCCCGCACACTGAAACCCCTTCCCCGATCGCTGAAACACCTTCCCCACACACTGATACCCATTCCCCACACACTGTAACCCCTTCCCCGCACACTGAAACACCGTCCCCACACAGTGAAACCCCTTCCCCGCACACTGAAACACCTTCCTCACACACTGAAACCCATCCTCAAACACACGGAAACCCCATCCCTACTCACTGAAGCCCCTTCCCCGCACACTGAACCCCCTTCCCTACACCCTGAAACACCTTCCCTACTCACTGAAACCCCTTCCCCGCACACTGAATCCAATTCCCCACAATCTGAAAACCCTTCCCTGCACACTCAAACCCCTTCCCCGCACACAGAAACCCATTCCCCACACACTGAAACCCCTTCCCCGCACTCTGAAACACATTCCCCACACACTGAAACCCATTCCCCACACACTGAAAGCCCTTCCCCTCACTCAGAAACCCCTTCCCCGCTTGCTGAAACATCTTCCCCACACACTGAAACCCCTTCCCCACACACTGAAACCCCTTCCCCTCACGCTGAAACCCATTCCCCACACACTGAAACCACTTCCCCACACTCTGAAACGCCTTACCCGCACACTGAAAACCCTTCCCCGCTCGCTGAAACACCTTCCCCAAACACTGAAACACCTTCCCCACACACTGAAACCTCTTCCACAGGCACTGAATCCCCTTCCCCACACACTGAAAACCATTACCCACACACTGAAACCCATTGCCCACACACTGAAACCCCTTCCCCACACTCTGAAACCCCTTCCCCGCACACTGAAACACCTTCCCCACACTCTGAAACCCCTTCCCCGCACACTGAAATCCCTTACCTACAAACTGAAACCCCTTCCCCGCACACTGAAACCCATTCCCCACACACTGAAACCCCTTCCCCGCACACTGAAACCCATTCCCCACACCTTGAAACCCATCCTCACACACACTGAAACCTCTTCCACACACTCTGAAAACCCTTCCCCGCACACTGATACACCTTCCCCACACACTGAATCCCCTTCCCCACACAGTGGAACACCTTCATCACACATTGAATACCATCCTCACACACACTGAAACTCTTTCCCTACACACTGAAACCCCTTCCCGCTCACTGAAACCCCTTCCCTACACACTAAAACCCCTTCCCTACACACTGAAACCCCTTCCCTACACACTGAAACCCCTTCCCTACACACAAAAACCCCTTCCCTACACACTGAAACCCCTTCCCCGCACACTGAAACCCCTTCACTACACACTGAAACCCATTCCCGACAGACTGAAACACCTTCCCGACACCTTGAAACCCATCCTCACACACACTGAAACCCCTTCCCTACACACTGAAACCCCTTACCTACAAACTGAAACCCCTTCCCCGCACACTGAAACCCATTCCCCACACACTGAAACCCCATCCCCGCACACTGAAACCCATTCCCCACACCTTGAAACCCATCCTCACACACACTGAAACCTCTTCCACACACACTGAAATCCATTCCCCACACAATGAAACCCATTCCCCACACACTGAAACCCCTTCCCCACACTCTGAAACCCGTTCCCCGCACACTGAAACACCTTCCCCACACACTGAATCCCCTTCACCACACAGTGAAACAGCTTCCTCACACATTGAATCCCATCCTCACACACACTGAAACCCTTTCCCAACACAATGAAACTCCTTCCCCGCTCACTGAAACCCCTTCCCTACACACGAAAACCCCTTCCCTACACACTGAAACCCGTTCCCCGCACTCTGAAACCCCTTCCCTACACACTGAAACCCATTCCCCACACACTGAAAGCCCTTCCCCTCACTCAGAAACCCCTTCCCCGCTCGCTGAAACATCTTCCCCACACATTGAAACCACTTACCCACACACTGAAACCACTTCCCCACATTCTGAAACCCCTTCCCCGCTAGCTGAAACACCTACCCCACACACTGAAACCACTTCCCCACACTCTGAAACGCCTTCCCCGCACACTGAAAACCCTTCCCAGCTCGCTGAAACACCTTCCCCAAACACTGAAACACCTTCCCCACACACTGAAACCTCTTCCAAAGGCACTGAATCCCCTTCACCACACACTGAAACCCATTAACCAGACACCGAAACCCATTCCCCACACACTGAAACTCCTTCCCCACACTCTGAAAGCCCTTCCCCACACACTGAAACACCTTCCCCACACACTGAAACCCCTTCCCCGCTCACTGAAACCCCTTCCCTACACAATAAAACCCCTTCCCTACACACTGAAACCCCTTCCCCGCTCACTGAAACCCCTTCCCTACACACTAAAACCCCTTCGCCACACACTGAAACCCCTTCCCCGCACACTGAAACCCCTTCACGACACACTGAAATCCATTCCCGACATACTGAAACACCTTCCCCAAACCTTGAAACCCATCCTCACACACTGAAGCCCTTCCCCACACACTGAAACCCCTTCCCCAAGCACTGAAACCCTTCCCCACACACTGAAACCTCTTCCACACACTGAAACCCCTTCCCCGCACACTTAACCCAATTCCCCGTGAGCTGAAACACCTACCCCACACACTGAAACCCCTTCCCGACACACTGAAACCCCTTCCCCGCAGACTGAAACAGATTCCCCACACACTGAAACCCCTTCCCTACACACTGAAACCCCATCCGCGCCACGGAAACCCATTCCCAACACACTGAAACCCATTCCCCACACACTGAAACCCCTTCCCCACAATCTGAAACCCCTTCCCCGCTCGCTGAAACACATTCCCCACACACTGAAACCCCTTCCCCGCACACTGAAACCCTTCCCCGAGCGCTGAAACACCTTCCCCACACACTGATACCCATTCCCCACACACTGTAACCCATTCCCCACACACTGAAACCCCTTCCCCACAGTCTGAAACCCCTTCCCCGCACACTGAAGCACCGTTCACACACAGTGAAGCCCCTTCCCCGCACACTGAAACACCTTCCTCACACACTGAAACCCATCCTCAAACACACAGAAACCCCTTCCCTACTCACTGAAATCCCTTCCCCGCACACTGAACCCCCTTCCCTACACCCTGAAACCCCTTCCCTACACACTGAAACCCCTTCCCCGCACACTGAAACCAATTGCCCACAATCTGAAACCCCTTCCCTACACACTGAAACCCCTTCCCCGCACACTGAAACCAATTCCCACAATCTGAAACCCCTTCCCTACACACTGAAAACCCTTCCCCGCACACTGAAACTCATTCCCCACACACTGAAACCCATTCCCCACACACTGAAAGCCCTTCCCTACACACTGAAACCCCTTCCCCTCACGCTGAAACCCATTCCCCGCACACTGAAAACCCTTCCTTGCTCGCTGAAACACCTTCCCCAAACACTGAAACACCTTCCCCACACACTGAAACCTCTTGCACAGGCACTGAATCCCCTTCCCCACACACTGAAACCCATTACCCAGACACTGAAACCCATTGATCACACACTGAAACCCCTTCCCCACACTCTGAAACCCCTTCCCCGCACACTGAAACACCTTCACCACACACTGAAACCCCTTCCCCGCTCCCTGTAACACCTTCCCTACACACTGAAACCCCTTCCCAGCTCACTGAAACCCCATCCCTACACACAAAATACCCCTTACCTACACACTGAAACCCCTTCCCCGCACACTGAAACCCCTACACTACACACTGAAACCCATTCCCTACATACTGAAACCCCTTACCTACAAACTGAAACCCCTTCCCCGCACACTGAAACCCATTCCCCACACACTGAAACCCCTTCCCCGTTCACTGAAACCCATTCCCCACACCTTGAAACCCATCCTCACACACACTGAAACCTCTTCCACACACACTGAAATCCATTCCCCACAAACTGAACCCATTCCCCACACACTGAAACCCCTTCACCACTCTCTGAAACCCCTTCCCCGCACACTGAAACACCTTCCCCACACACTGAATCCCCTTCACCACACAGTGAAACAGCTTCCTCACACATTGAAACCCATCCTCACACACACTGAATCCCTTTCCCAACACAATGAAACTCCTTCCCCGCTCACTGAAACCCCTTCCCTACACACTAGAACCCCTTCCCTACACACTGAAACCCCTTCCCCACACACTGAAACCCCTTCCCCGCACTCTGAAACCCCTTCCCTACACACTGAAACCCATTCCCCACACACTGAAAGCCCTTCCCCTCACTCAGAAACCCCTTCCCCGCTCGCTGAAACATCTTCCCCACACACTGAAACCCCTTCCCCGCACACTGAAACACCTTCCCCACACACTGAAACCCCTTCCCCACACACTGAAACCCCTTCCCCACATACTGAAGCCTTTCCCCACACACTGAAACCCCTTCCCCACACACTGAAAACCATCCTCTCACACACTGAAACCTCTTCCACACACACTGAAACCAATTCCCCACACACTGAAACCCCTTCGCGACACTCTGAAACCCCTTCCGCACACTCTGAAACACCTTCCCCACACACTGAAAGCCATCCCCATACACTGAAACCCCTTCCCCACACACTGAAACCCCTTCCCCACACACTGAAACCCCTTCCCCACATACTGAAGCCTTTCCCCACACACTGAAACACCTTCCCCACACAGTGAACCCCTTCCACACACACTGAAACCCCTTCCCCACGCACTGAAACCCCTTCCCGACGCACTGAAACCCATTCCCCACACACTGAAACCCATTCCCCACAAACTGAAACCCGTTCCCCACACACTGAAACCCCTTCCCCACAATTTAAAACCCCTGACCCGCTCATTGAAACACCTTCCCCACACACTGAAACCCCTTCCCCACAGTCTGAAACCCCTTCCCCACACTCTGAAACACCTTCCCCACACACTGAAACCCATCCCCATACACTGAAACCCCTTCCCCACACACTGAAACCCATCCTCACACACTGAAACCCCTTCCCCACACTCTGAAACCCCTTCCCCGCTCGCTGAAACACATTCCCCACACACTGAAACCCTTTCCCCGCACACTGAAACCCCTTCCCCGATCGCTGAAACACCTTCCCCACACACTGATACCCATTCCCCACACACTATAACCCATTCCCCGCACACTGAAACCCCTTCCCCACAGACTGAAACCCCTTCCCCGCACACTGAAACACCGTCCCCACACAGTGAAACCCCTTCCCCGCACACTGAAACGCCTTCCTCACACACTGAAACCCATCATCAAACACACGGAAACCCCTTCCCTACTCACTGAAACCCCTTCCCCGCACACTGAGCCCCCTTCCCTACACCCTGAAACACCTTCCCTACACACTGAAACCCCTTCCCCGCACACTGAAACCCATTCCCCACACACTGAAGCCCATTCCCCACACACTGAAACCCCTTCCCCGCACTCTGAAACTCATTCCCCACACACTGAAACCCATTCCCCACACACTGAAAGCCCTTCCCCTCACTCAGACACCCCTTCCCCGCTTGCTGAAACATCTTCCCCACACTCTGAAACGCCTTCCCCAAACACTGAAACACCTTCCCCACACACTGAAACCTCTTCCACAGGCACTGAATCCCCTTCCCCACACACTGAAAACCATTACCCACACACTGAAACCCATTGCCCACACACTGAAACCCCTTTCCCACACTCTGAAACCCCTTCCCCGCACACTGAAAGACCTTGCCCACACACTGAAACCGCTTCCCCACACACTGAAACCCCTTACCTACAAACTGAAACCCCTTCCCCGCCTACTGAAACCCATTCCCCACACAGTGAAACCCCTTCCCCGCACACTGAAACCCATTCCCCACACCTTGAAACCCATCCTCACACACACTGAAACCTCTTCCACACACACTGAAACCCATTCCCCACACACTGAAACCCATTCCCCACATACTGAAACCCCTTCCCCACACTCTGAAACCCGTTCCCCGCACACTGAAACACCTTCCCCACACACTGAATCCCCTTCACCACTCAGTGAAACAGCTTCCTCACACATTGAAACCCGTCCTCACACACACTGAAACCCTTTCCCAACACAATGAAACTCCTTCCCCGCTCACTGAAACCCCTTCCCTACACATTAAAACCCCTTCCCTACACACTGAAACCCATTCCCCACACACTGAAAGCCCTTCCCCTCACTCAGAAACCCCTTCCCCGCTCGCTGAAACATCTTCCCCACACACTGAAACCCCTTCCCCACACACTGAAACCACTACCCCACACTCTGAAACGACTTCCCCAAACAGTGAAAACCCTTCCCCGCTCGCTGAAACACCTTCCCCAAACACTGAAACACCTTCCCCACACACTGAAAACTCTTCCACAGGCACTGAATCCCCTTCCCCACACACTGAAACCCATTAACCAGACACTGAAACCCATTGCCCACACACTGAAACTCCTTCCCCACACTCTGAAACCCCTTCCCCGCACACTGAAACACCTTCCCCACACACTGAAACCCCTTCCCCGCTCACTGAAACACCTTCCCCACACACTGAAAACCATCCTCTCACACATTGAAACCTCTTCCACACACACTGAAACCAATTCCCCACACACGGAAACCCATTCCCCACACACTGAAACCCCTTTGCCACTCTCTGAAACCCCTTCCCCGCACACTGAAACACCTTCCCCATACACTGAATCCCCTTCCCCACACAGTGGAACACCTTCATCACACATTGAAAACCATCCTCACACACACTGAAACCCTTTCCCGACACACTGAAACCCCTTCCCCGCTCACTAAAACCCCTTCCCTACACACTAAAACCCCTTCCCGACACACTGAAACCCCTTCCCCGCTCACTGAAACCCCTTCCCTGCACACTAAACCCCTTCCCTATACACTGAAACCCCTTCCCCTCACACTGAAACCCATTCACTAGACACTGAAACCCATTCCCTACATACTGAAACACCTTCCCCACACCTTGAAACCCATCCTCACACACACTGAAACCCCTTCCCTACACACTGAAACCCCTTCCCTACAAACTGAAACCCCTTCCCCGCACACTGAAACCCATTCCCCACACACTGAAACCCCTTTCACACACACTGAAACCCATTCCCCACACACTGAAACCCATTCCCCACACACTGAAACCCCTTCCCCACACTGTGAAACCCGTTCCCCGCACACTGAAACGCCTTCCCCACACACTGAATCCCCTTCACCACCCAGTGAAACACCTTCCTCACACATTGAAACCCATCCTCACACACACTGAAACCCTTTCCCAACACAATGAAACTCCTTCCCCGCTCACTGAATCCCCTTCCCTACACACTAAAATCCCTTCCCTTCACTCTGAAACCCCTTCCCTACAAACTGAAACCCCTTCCCCGCACACTGAAACCTATTCCCCACACACTGAAACCCCTTCCCTGCACACTGAAACCCATTCCCCACAAACTGAAACCCATTCCCCACACACTGAAACCCCTTCCCCACACTCTGAAACCCCTTCCCCGCTCACTGAAACACCTTCCCCACACACTGAAACCCCTTCCCTACAGTCTGAAACCTCTTCCCCGCACACTGAATCCCCTTCCCCACACACTGAAACCCATCCCCAGACACTGAAACCCCTTCCCCACACACTAAAACCCCTTCCCCACACACTGAAACCCCTTCCCCACATACTGAAGCCTTTCCCCACACACTGAAAACCCTTCCCCACACAGTGAACCCCTTCCACACTTACTGAAACCCCTTCCCCACACACTGAAACCCCTTCCCCACACAGTGAACCCCTTCCACACTTACTGAAACCCCTTCCCCACACACTGATACCCCTTACCTACAAACTGAAACCCTTTCCCCGCACACTGAAACCCATTCCCCACACACTGAAACCCATTCACCACACCTTGAAACCCATCCTCACACACACTGAAACCTCTTCCACACACACTGAAACCCATTCCCCACACACTGAAACCCATTCCCCACACACTGAAACCCCTTCCCCACACTCTGAAACCCGTTCCCCGCACACTGAAACACCTTCCCCACACACTGAATCCCCTTCACCACTCAGTGAAACAGCTTCCTCACACATTGAAACCCATCCTCACACACACTGAAACCCTTTCCCAACACAATGAAACTCCTTCCCCGCTCACTGAAACCCCTTCCCTACACACTAAAACCCCTTCCCTACACACTGAAACCCATTCCCCACACACTGAAAGCCCTTCCCCTCACTCAGAAACCATTTCCCCGCTCGCTGAAACAACTTCCCCACTCTCTGAAACGCCTTCCCCAAACAGTGAAAACACTTCCCCGCTCGCTGAAACACCTTCCCCAAACACTGAAACACCTTCCCCACACACTGAAAACTCTTCCACAGGCACTGAATCCCCTTCCCCACACACTGAAACCCATTAACCAGACACTGAAACCCATTGCCCACACACTGAAACTCCTTCCCCACACTCTGAAACCCCTTCCCCGCACACTGAAACACCTTCCCCACACACTGAAACCCCTTCCCCGCTCACTGAAACACCTTCCCCACACACTGAAAACCATCCTCACACACACTGAAACCTCTTCCACACACACTGAAACCCCTTCGCCACTCTCTGAAACCCCTTCCCCGCACACTGAAACACCTTCCCCATACACGGTATCCCCTTCCCCACACAGTGGAACACCTTCATCACACATTGAAAACCATCCTCACACACACTGAAACCCTTTCCCGACACACTGAAACCCCTTCCCCGCTCACTAAAACCCCTTCCCTACACACTAAAACCCCTTCCCTACACACTGAAACCTCTTCCCCGATCACTGAAACCCCTTCCCTGCACACTAAACCCCTTTCCCTATACACTGAAACCCCTTCCCCGCACACTGAAACCCATTCACTACACACTGAAACCCATTCCCTACATACTGAAACACCTTCCCCACACCTTGAATCCCATCCTCACACACACTGAAACCCCTTCCCTACACACTGAAACCCCTTCCCTACAAACTGAAACCCCTTCCCCGCACACTGAAACACATTCCCCACACACTGAAACCCCTTTCACACACACTGAAACCCATTCCCCACACACTGAAACCCATTCCCCACACACTGAAACCCCTTCCCCACACTGTGAAACCCGTTCCCCGCACAAAAAAAACACCTTCCCCACACACTGAATCCCCTTCACCACTCAGTGAAACACCTTCCTCACACATTGAAACCCATCCTCACACACTGAAACCCTTTCCCAAGACAATGAAACTCCTTCCCCGCTCACTGAATCCCCTTCCCCGCACACTAAAATCCCTTCCCTTCACTCTGAAACCCCTTCCCTACAAACTGAAACCCCTTCCCCGCACACTGAAACCTATTCCCCACACACTGAAACCCCTTCCCTGCACACTGAAACCCATTCCCCACAAACTGAAACCCATTCCCCACACACTGAAACCCCTTCCCCACACTCTGAAACCCCTTCCCCGCTCACTGAAACACCTTCCCCACACACTGAAACCCCTTCCCCACAGTCTGAAACCCCTTCCCCGCACACTGAATCCCCTTCCCCACACTCTGAAACACCTTCCCCACGCTCTGAAACCCATCCCCAGACACTGAAACCCCTTCCCCACACACTAAAACCCCTTCCCCGCACACTGAAACCCCTTCCCCACATACTGAAGCCTTTCCCCACACACTGAAACCCCTTCCCCACACAGTGAACCCCTTCCACACTTACTGAAACACCTTCCCCACGCAATGAAACCCCTTCCGCACGCACTGAAACCCATTCCCCGCACACTGAAACCCCTTCCCCACAATCTGAAACCCCTTCCCCGCACACTGAAACACCGTCCCCACGCAGTGAAATCCCTTCCCCGCACACTGAAACACCTTCCTCACATACTGAAACACCTTCCCTACACACTGAAACCCCTTCCCCGCACACTGAAACCAATTCCCCACAATCTTAAACCCCTTCCCTGCACACTGAAACCCCTTCCCCGCACACTGAAACCCATTCCCCACACACTTAAACCCCTTGCCGCACTCTGAAACTCATTCCCCACACACTGAAACCCATTCCCCACACACTGAAACCCCTTCCCCTCAAGCTGAAACCCATTCCCCACACACTGCAACCACTTCCCCACACTCTGAAACGCCTTCCCCGCACACTGAAAACCCTTCCCCACACACTGAAACCTCTTCCACAGGCACTGAATCCCCTTCCCCACACACTGAAAACCATTACCCACACACTGAAATCCATTGCCCACACAATGAAACCCCTTCCCCACACTCTGAAACCCCTTCCCCGCAAACTGAAACACCTTCCCCACACACTGAAACCCCTTCCCCGCACATTGAAACACCTTCCCCACACACTGAAACCCATCCTCACACACACTGAAACCAATTCCCCACACGGTGAAACCCATTCCCCACACACTGAAACACCTTCCCCGCACACTGAAACACCTTCCCCACACACTGAATCCCCTTCCCCACACAGTGGAACACCTTCATCACACATTGAAAACCATCCTCACACACACTGAAACCCTTTCCCTACACACTGAAACCCCTTCCCCGCTCACTGATACCCCTTCCCTACACACTAAAACCCCTTCCCTACACAATGAAACCCCTTCCCCGCACACTGAAACCCCTTCACTACACACTGAAACCCATTCCCTACATACTGAAACACCTTCGCCACACGTTGAAACCCATCCTCACACACACTGAAACCCCTTCCCTACAAACTGAAACCCCTTCCCTACAAACTGAAACCCCTTCCCCACACACTGAAACCCATTCCCCACACACTGAAACCCCTTCCCCGCACAGTGAAACCCATTCCCCACACCTTGAAACCCATCCTCACACACACTGAAACCTCTTCCACACACAATGAAACCCATTCCCCACACATTGAAACCCATTCCCCACACACTGAAACCCCTTCCCCACACTCTGAAATCCGTTCCCCGCACACTGAAACACCTTCCCCACACACTGAATCTCCTTCACCACACAGTGAAACACCTTCCTCACACATTGAAACCCATCATCACACACACTGAAAACCTTTCCCAACATACTGAAACCCCATCCCCGCTCACTGAAACCCCTTCCCTACACACTAAAACCCCTTCCCTACACACTGAAACCCCTTCCCCCCACTCTGATACCACTTCCCTACACACTGAAACCCCGTCCCCACAAACTGAAACCCCTTCCCCGCACACAGAAATCTATTCCCCACACACTGAGACCCCTTCCCCGCACACTGAAACAAATTCCCCACAAACTGAAACCCATTCCCCACACACCGAAACCCCTTCCCAAAACTCAGAAACCCCTTCCCCGCTCACTGAAACACCTTCCCCACACACTGAAACCCCTTCCCCACCGTCTGAAACCCCTTCCCCGCACACTGAAACCCCTTCCCCACACTCTGAAAAACCTTCCCCATGCACTGAAACCCATCCCCACACACTGAAACCCCTTCCCCACACACTGAAACCCATCCCCACACACTGAAACCCCTTCCCCACATACTGAAGCCTTTCCCCACACACTGAAACCCCTTCCCCACACACTGAAACACTTCCACACACACTGAAACCCTTCCCCACACACTGACATCTCTTCCACACACACTGAAACCCCTTTCACACACACTGAAACCCCTTCCCCACGCACTGAAACCCCTTCCCCACACACTGAAACCGCTTCCACACACACTGAAACCGCTTCCCCATGCACTGAATCCCATCCGCACACACTGAAACCTCTTCCACACACACTGAAACCCATCCCCACGCACTGAAACCTCTTCCACACACAGAAACCCATCCTCTCACACTGAAACCCCTTCCCCACGCAATGAAACCGCTTCCACACACACTGAAACCCCTTCCCCACGCACTGAAACCCATCCGCACACACTGAAACCTCTTCCACACACTGAAACCCCTTCCCCACGCACTAAAACCCCTTCCCCACACACTGAAACCCCTTCCCCACGCACTGAAACCTATCCCCACACACAAAAACCTCTTCCACACACTGAAACCCCTTCCCCACGCACTGAAACCGCTTCCACACACACTGAAACCCTTCCCCACACACAGAAACCCATCCCCACACACTGAAACCTCTTCCACACACACTGAAACCCATCCACTCACACTGAAACCCCTTCCCCACACACTGAAACACGCTTCCACACACACGGAATCCCCTTCCCCAAGCACTGAAACCCATCCGCACACACTGAAACCTCTTCCACACACTGAAACCCCTTCCCCACGCACTAAAACCCCTTCCCCACACACTGAAACCCCTTCCCCACGCACTGAAACCCATCCCCACACACTAAAACCTCTTCCACACACTGAAACCCCTTCCCCACGCACTGAAACCGCTTCCACACACACTGAAACCCCTTCCCCACACACTGAAACCCATCCCCACACACTGAAACCTCTTCCACACACTGAAACCCCTTCCCCACGCACTGAAACCCCTTCCCCACACACTGAAACCCTTTCCCCACACACTGAAACCCATCCGCACACACTAAAACCGCTTCCACACACAGAAACCCCTTCCCCACGCACTGAAACCGCTTCCACACACACTGAAACCCCTTCACCACAAACTGAAACCCATCCCCACGCACTGAAACCTCTTCCACACACTGAAACCCCTTCCCCACGCACTGAAACCCCTTCCCATCACGCTGAAACCCCTTCCCCACGCACTGAAACCCATCCCCACACACTAAAACCTCTTCCACACACTGAAACCCCTTCCCCACTCACTGAAACACCTTCCCCACACACTGAAACCCCTTCCCCACCGTCTGAAACCCCTTCCCCGCACACTGAAACCCCTTCCCCACACTCTGAAAAACCTTCCCCATGCACTGAAACCCATCACCACACACTGAAACCCCTTCCCCACACACTGAAACCCATCCCCACACACTGAAACCCCTTCCCCACATACTGAAGCCTTTCCCCACACACTGAAACCCCTTCCCCACACACTGAAACACTTCCACACACACTGAAACCCTTCCCCACACACTGACATCTCTTCCACACACACTGAAACCCCTTTCACACACACTGAAACCCCTTCCCCACGCACTGAAACCCCTTCCCCACGCACTGAAACCGCTTCCACACACACTGAAACCGCTTCCCCATGCACTGAATCCCATCCGCACACACTGAAACCTCTTCCACACACACTGAAACCCATCCCCACGCACTGAAACCTCTTCCACACACAGAAACCCATCCTCTCACACTGAAACCCCTTCCCCACGCAATGAAACCGCTTCCACACACACTGAAACCCCTTCCCCACGCACTGAAACCCATCCGCACACACTGAAACCTCTTCCACACACAGAAACCCCTTCCCCACGCACTAAAACCCCTTCCCCACACACTGAAACCCCTTCCCCACGCACTGAAACCTATCCCCACACACAAAAACCTCTTCCACACACTGAAACCCCTTCCCCACGCACTGAAACCGCTTCCACACACACTGAAACCCTTCCCCACACACAGAAACCCATCCCCACACACTGAAACCTCTTCCACACACACTGAAACCCATCCACTCACACTGAAA
Organism: Heterodontus francisci; assembly: GCF_036365525.1. Lineage (NCBI taxonomy): Eukaryota > Metazoa > Chordata > Chondrichthyes > Heterodontiformes > Heterodontidae > Heterodontus > Heterodontus francisci. The sequence goes on from NW_027140152.1 coordinate 143,014, forward strand.
CCCCTTCCCCACACACTGAAACACGCTTCCACACACACGGAAACCCCTTCCCCACGCACTGAAACCCATCCCCACACACTAAAACCTCTTCCACACACTGAAACCCCTTCCCCACGCACTGAAACCGCTTCCACACACACTGAAACCCCTTCCCCACACACTGAAACCCATCCCCACACACTGAAACCTCTTCCACACACTGAAACCCCTTCCCCACGCACTGAAACCCCTTTCCCACACACTGAAACCCTTTCCCCACACACTGAAACCCATCCGCACACACTAAAACCGCTTCCACACACAGAAACCCCTTCCCCACGCACTGAAACCGCTTCCACACACACTGAAACCCCTTCACCACAAACTGAAACCCATCCCCACGCACTGAAACCTCTTCCACACACTGAAACCCCTTCCCCACGCACTGAAACCCCTTCCCAGCACGCTGAAACCCCTTCCCCACGCACTGAAACCCATCCCCACACACTAAAACCTCTTCCACACACTGAAACCCCTTCCCCACTCACTGAAACCGCTTCCACACACACTGAAACCCCTTCCCCACGCACTGAAACCCATCACCACACACTGAAACCTCTTCCAAACACTGAAACCCGTTCCCCACGCACTGAAACCCCTTCCCCACACACTGAAACCTCTTCCACACACTGAAACCCATTCCCCACGCACTGAAACCCCTTCCCCGCACACTGAAACCCATTCCCCACACCTTGTAACCCATCCTCACACACACTGAAACCTCTTCCACACACAATGAAACCCATTCCACACACATTGAAACCCATTCCCCACACACTGAAACCCGTTCCCCACGCACTGAATCCCCTTCCCCACACACTGAAACCTCTTCCACACACTGAAACCCATTCCCCACGCACTGAAACCCCTTCCCCGCACACTGAAACCCATTCCCCACACCTTGTAACCCATCCTCACACACACTGAAACCTCTTCCACACACAATGAAACCCATTCCACACACATTGAAACCCATTCCCCACACACTGAAACCCCTTCCCCACACTCTGAAATCCGTTCCCCGCACACTGAAACACCTTCCCCACTCACTGAATCCCCTTCACCACACAGTGAAACACCTTCCTCACACATTGAAACCCATCATCACACACACTGAAAACCTTTCCCAACACACTGAAACCCCATCCCCGCTCACTGAAACCCCTTCCCTACACACTAAAACCCCTTCCCTACACACTGAAACCCCTTCCCCTCACTCTGATACCACTTCCCTACACACTGAAACCCCGTCCCCACAAACTGAAACCCCTTCCCCGCACACAGAAACCTATTCCCCACACACTGAGACCCCTTCCCCACACACCGAAACCCCTTCCCAAAACTCTGAAACCCCTTCCCCGCTCACTGGAACACATTCCCCACACACTGAAACCCCTTCCCCACCGTCTGAAACCCCTTCCCCGCACACTGAAACCCCTTCCCCACACTCTGAAAAACCTTCCCCACGCACTGAAACCCATCCCCACACACCGCAACCCCTTCCCCACACACTGAAACCCATCCCCACACACTGAAACCCCTTCCCCACATACTGAAGCCTTTACCCACACACTGAAACCCATTCCCCACACACTGAAACACTTCCACACACACTGAAACCCTTCCCCACACACTGACATCTCTTCCACACACACTGAAACCCCTTTCACACACACTGAAACACCTTCCCCACGCACTGAAACCCCTTCCCCACGCACTGAAACCGCTTCCACACACACTGAAACCCCTTCCACATGCACTGAATCCCATCCGCACACACTGAAACCTCTTCCACACACACTGAAACCCATCCCCACACACTGAAACCTCTTCCACACACTGAAACCCCTTCCCCACGCACTGAAACCGCTTCAGCACACACTGAAACTCCTTCCCCATGCACTGAAACCAATCCCCACTCACTAAAACCCCTTCCACACACACTGAAACCTCTTCCACACACACAGAAACCCATCCTTTCACACTGAAACCCTTTCCCCACGCAATGAAACCGCTTCCACACACACTGAAACCCCTTCCCCACGCACTGAAACCCATCCCCACGCACTAAAACCTCTTCCACACACTGAAACCCCTTCCCCACGCACTGAAACCGCTTCCACACACACTGAAACCCCTTCCCCACACACTGAAACCCATCCCCACACACTGAAACCTCTTCCACACACTGAAACCCCTTCCCCACGCACTGAAACCCCTTCCCCACACACTGGAACCCTTTCCCCACACACTGAAACCCATCCGCACACACTAAAACCGCTTCCACACACAGAAACCCCTTCCCCACGCACTGAAACCGCTTCCACACACACTGAAACCCCTTCAGCACAAACTGAAACCCATCCCCACGCACTGAAACCTCTTCCACACACTGAAACCCATTCCCCACGCACTGAAACCCCTTCCCCGCACGCTGAAACCCCTTCCCCACGCACTGAAACCCATCCCCACACACTAAAACCTCTTCCACACACTGAAACCCCTTCCCCACTCACTGAAACCGCTTCCACACACACTGAAACCCCTTCCCCACGCACTGAAACCCATCACCACACACTGAAACCTCTTCCACACACTGTAACCCGTTCCCCACGCACTGAAACCCCTTCCCCACACACTGAAACCTCTTCCACACACTGAAACCCTTTCCCCACGCACTGAAACCCATCCCCACACATTGAAACTGCTTCCACACACTGAAACACCTTCCCCACGCACTGAAACCACTTCCACACACACTGAAACCCCTTCCCCACGCACTGAAACCCATCCCCACACACTGAAAACCCTTCCACAAGCACTGAAAGCACTTTCACACACTGAAACCGCTTCCACACACACTAAAGACCCTTCACCACGCACTGAAACCCATCCCCACACACTGAAACATCTTCCACACACTGAAACCCCTTCCCCACGCCCTGAAACTGCTTCCACACACACTGAAACCCCTTCCCCACGCACTGAAACCCCTTCCCCACGAACTGAAACCCATCCCCACACACGGAAACCTCTACCACACACTGAAACCCCTTCCCCACGCACTGAAACCCCTTCCCCACACACAGAAACCTCTTCCACACACTGAAACACCTTCCCCACGTACTGAAACCCATCCCCACACACTAAAACCTCTTCCACACACACTGAAACCCCTTCCCCACGCACAGAAACCGCTTCCACACACACTGAAACCCATTCCCCACGCACTGAAACCCATCCTCACACACTGAAACCTCTTCCACACACAGAAACACCGTCCACACACATTGAAGCCCCTTCCCCACGCACTGAAACCCATCCCCACACACTGAAACCTCTTCCACACACTGAAACCCCTTCCCCACGCACTGAAACCGCTTCCACACACACTGAAACCCCTTCCCCACACACTGAAACCCATCCCCACACACTGAAACCTCTTCCACACACTGAAACCCCTTCCCCACGCACTGAAACCCCTTTCCCACACACTGAAACCCTTTCCCCACACACTGAAACCCATCCGCACACACTAAAACCGCTTCCACACACAGAAACCCCTTCCCCACGCACTGAAACCGCTTCCACACACACTGAAACCCCTTCACCACAAACTGAAACCCATCCCCACGCACTGAAACCTCTTCCACACACTGAAACCCCTTCCCCACGCACTGAAACCCCTTCCCAGCACGCTGAAACCCCTTCCCCACGCACTGAAACCCATCCCCACACACTAAAACCTCTTCCACACACTGAAACCCCTTCCCCACTCACTGAAACCGCTTCCACACACACTGAAACCCCTTCCCCACGCACTGAAACCCATCACCACACACTGAAACCTCTTCCAAACACTGAAACCCGTTCCCCACGCACTGAAACCCCTTCCCCACACACTGAAACCTCTTCCACACACTGAAACCCATTCCCCACGCACTGAAACCCCTTCCCCGCACACTGAAACCCATTCCCCACACCTTGTAACCCATCCTCACACACACTGAAACCTCTTCCACACACAATGAAACCCATTCCACACACATTGAAACCCATTCCCCACACACTGAAACCCGTTCCCCACGCACTGAATCCCCTTCCCCACACACTGAAACCTCTTCCACACACTGAAACCCATTCCCCACGCACTGAAACCCCTTCCCCGCACACTGAAACCCATTCCCCACACCTTGTAACCCATCCTCACACACACTGAAACCTCTTCCACACACAATGAAACCCATTCCACACACATTGAAACCCATTCCCCACACACTGAAACCCCTTCCCCACACTCTGAAATCCGTTCCCCGCACACTGAAACACCTTCCCCACTCACTGAATCCCCTTCACCACACAGTGAAACACCTTCCTCACACATTGAAACCCATCATCACACACACTGAAAACCTTTCCCAACACACTGAAACCCCATCCCCGCTCACTGAAACCCCTTCCCTACACACTAAAACCCCTTCCCTACACACTGAAACCCCTTCCCCTCACTCTGATACCACTTCCCTACACACTGAAACCCCGTCCCCACAAACTGAAACCCCTTCCCCGCACACAGAAACCTATTCCCCACACACTGAGACCCCTTCCCCACACACCGAAACCCCTTCCCAAAACTCTGAAACCCCTTCCCCGCTCACTGGAACACATTCCCCACACACTGAAACCCCTTCCCCACCGTCTGAAACCCCTTCCCCGCACACTGAAACCCCTTCCCCACACTCTGAAAAACCTTCCCCACGCACTGAAACCCATCCCCACACACCGCAACCCCTTCCCCACACACTGAAACCCATCCCCACACACTGAAACCCCTTCCCCACATACTGAAGCCTTTACCCACACACTGAAACCCATTCCCCACACACTGAAACACTTCCACACACACTGAAACCCTTCCCCACACACTGACATCTCTTCCACACACACTGAAACCCCTTTCACACACACTGAAACACCTTCCCCACGCACTGAAACCCCTTCCCCACGCACTGAAACCGCTTCCACACACACTGAAACCCCTTCCACATGCACTGAATCCCATCCGCACACACTGAAACCTCTTCCACACACACTGAAACCCATCCCCACACACTGAAACCTCTTCCACACACTGAAACCCCTTCCCCACGCACTGAAACCGCTTCAGCACACACTGAAACTCCTTCCCCATGCACTGAAACCAATCCCCACTCACTAAAACCCCTTCCACACACACTGAAACCTCTTCCACACACACAGAAACCCATCCTTTCACACTGAAACCCTTTCCCCACGCAATGAAACCGCTTCCACACACACTGAAACCCCTTCCCCACGCACTGAAACCCATCCCCACGCACTAAAACCTCTTCCACACACTGAAACCCCTTCCCCACGCACTGAAACCGCTTCCACACACACTGAAACCCCTTCCCCACACACTGAAACCCATCCCCACACACTGAAACCTCTTCCACACACTGAAACCCCTTCCCCACGCACTGAAACCCCTTCCCCACACACTGGAAACCTTTCCCCACACACTGAAACCCATCCGCACACACTAAAACCGCTTCCACACACAGAAACCCCTTCCCCACGCACTGAAACCGCTTCCACACACACTGAAACCCCTTCAGCACAAACTGAAACCCATCCCCACGCACTGAAACCTCTTCCACACACTGAAACCCATTCCCCACGCACTGAAACCCCTTCCCCGCACGCTGAAACCCCTTCCCCACGCACTGAAACCCATCCCCACACACTAAAACCTCTTCCACACACTGAAACCCCTTCCCCACTCACTGAAACCGCTTCCACACACACTGAAACCCCTTCCCCACGCACTGAAACCCATCACCACACACTGAAACCTCTTCCACACACTGTAACCCGTTCCCCACGCACTGAAACCCCTTCCCCACACACTGAAACCTCTTCCACACACTGAAACCCTTTCCCCACGCACTGAAACCCATCCCCACACATTGAAACTGCTTCCACACACTGAAACACCTTCCCCACGCACTGAAACCACTTCCACACACACTGAAACCCCTTCCCCACGCACTGAAACCCATCCCCACACACTGAAAACCCTTCCACAAGCACTGAAAGCACTTTCACACACTGAAACCGCTTCCACACACACTAAAGACCCTTCACCACGCACTGAAACCCATCCCCACACACTGAAACATCTTCCACACACTGAAACCCCTTCCCCACGCCCTGAAACTGCTTCCACACACACTGAAACCCCTTCCCCACGCACTGAAACCCCTTCCCCACGAACTGAAACCCATCCCCACACACGGAAACCTCTACCACACACTGAAACCCCTTCCCCACGCACTGAAACCCCTTCCCCACACACAGAAACCTCTTCCACACACTGAAACACCTTCCCCACGTACTGAAACCCATCCCCACACACTAAAACCTCTTCCACACACACTGAAACCCCTTCCCCACGCACAGAAACCGCTTCCACACACACTGAAACCCATTCCCCACGCACTGAAACCCATCCTCACACACTGAAACCTCTTCCACACACAGAAACACCGTCCACACACATTGAAGCCCCTTCCCCACGCACTGAAACCCATCCCCACACACTGAAACCTCTTCCACACACTGAAACCCCTTCCCCACGCACTGAAACCCCTTCCCCACACACTGAAACCTCTTCCACACACACAGAAACCCATCCTTTCACACTGAAACCCTTTCCCCACGCAATGAAACCGCTTCCACACACACTAAAACCCCTTCCCCACGCACTGAAACCCATCCCCACGCACTAAAACCTCTTCCACACACTGAAACCCCTTCCCCACGCACTAAAACCGCTTCCACACACACTGAAACCCCTTCCCCACACACTGAAACCCATCGCCACACACTGAAACCTCTTCCACACACTGAAACCCCTTCCCCACGCACTGAAACCCCTTCCCCACACACTGAAACCCTTTCCCCACACACTGAAACCCATCCGCACACACTAAAACCGCTTCCACACACAGAAACCCCTTCCCCACGCACTGAAATCGCTTCCACACACACTGAAACCCCTTCACCACAAACCGAAACCCATCCCCACGCACTGAAACCTCTTCCACACACTGAAACCCCTTCCCCACGCACTGAAACCCCTTCCCCGCACGCTGAAACCCCTTCCCCACGCACTGAAACCCATCCCCACACACTAAAACCTCTTCCACACACTGAAACCCCTTCCCCACTCACTGAAACCGCTTCCACACACACTGAAACCCCTTCCCCACGCACTGAAACCCATCACCACACACTGAAACCTCTTCCACACACTGAAACCCGTTCCCCACGCACTGAAACCCCTTCCCCACACACTGAAACCTCTTCCACACACTGAAACCCTTTCCCCACGCACTGAAACCCATCCCCACACATTGAAACTGCTTCCACACACTGAAACACCTTCCCCACGCACTGAAACCACTTCCACACACACTGAAACCCCTTCCCCACGCACTGAAACCCATCCCCACACACTGAAAACCCTTCCACAAGCACTGAAAGCACTTTCACACACTGAAACCGCTTCCACACACACTAAAGACCCTTCACCACGCACTGAAAACCCATCCCCACACACTGAAAACTCTTCCACACACTGAAACCCCTTCCCCACGCCCTGAAACTGCTTCCACACACACTGAAACCCCTTCCCCACGCACTGAAACCCCTTCCCCACGCACTGAAACCCATCCCCACACACGGAAACCTCTAACACACACTGAAACCCCTTCCCCACGCACTGAAACCCCTTCCCCACACACAGAAACCTCTTCCACACACTGAAACACCTTCCCCACGTACTGAAACCCATCCCCACACACTAAAACCTCTTCCACACACACTGAAACCCCTTCCCCACGCACTGAAACCGCTTCCACACACACTGAAACCCATTCCCCACGCACTGAAACCCATCCTCACACACTGAAACCTCTTCCACACACAGAAACACCGTCCACACACACTGAAGCCCCTTCCCCACGCACTGAAACCCATCCCCACACACTGAAACCTCTTCCACACACTGAAACCCTTTCCCCACGCACTGAAACCGCTTCCACACAGACTGAAACCCATCCCCACAAACTGAAACCTCTTCCACACACACTGAAACCGATCCCCACACACTGAAACCTCTTCCACACACAGTCAAACACCTTCCCCACACACTGAAACCGCTTCCCCTCACACTGAAACCCATCCCCACACACTGAAGCCCTTCCCCACGGCACAGAAACCCATCCCCACACACTGAATCCCCTTCCCCACACACTGAAGCCCTTCCCCACACACTGAAAACACATCCCCACACACTGAAACCCCTTCCCCACACACTGAAACCCATCCCCACACACTGAAACCCTTCCCACACACTGAAACCCATCCCCACACTCTGACGCGCTTCCCCACACACTGAAACCCCTTCCCCACACACTGAAACCCATCCCCACACACCGGAACTCCTTCCCCACACATTGAAACCCATCCCCACACACTGAAGCCCTTCCCCACACACTGAAACACCTTCCCCACACACTGAAACCCTTCCCACAGACTGAACCCTTCCAACACGCTGAAACCTCTTCACACACTGAAACACCTTCCCCGCACACTGGAAGACCTTCCCCACACACTGAATCCCCTTCCCCACACAGTGAAACACCTTCATCACACATTGAAAACCATCCTCACACAAACTGAAACCCTTTCCCTACACTGAAACCCCTTCCCCGCTCACTGATACCCCTTCCCTACACACTAAAACCCTTCCCTACACACTGAAAACCCTTCCCGCTCACTGAAACCCCTTCCCTACACACTAAAACCCCTTCCCTACACAATGAAACCCCTTCCCTACACAATGAAACCCCTTCCCCGCACACTGAAACCCCTTCACTACACACTGAAACCCATTCCCTACATACTGAAACACCTTCGCCACACATTGAACCCATCCTCACACACACTGAAACCCCTTCCCTACAAACTGAAACCCCTTCCCTACAAACTGAAACCCCTTCCCCACACACTGAAACACATTCCCCACACACTGAAACCCCTTCCCCGCACACTGAAACCCATTCCCCACACCTTGAAACCCATCCTCACACACACTGAAACCTCTTCCACACACAATGAAACCCATTCCCCACACATTGAAACCATTCCCCACACACTGAAACCCCTTCCCCACACGCTGAAACCCGTTCCCCGCACACTGAAACACCTTCCGCGCTCACTGAAACCCCTTCCCTACACACTGAAACCCCTTCCCCGCTCACTGAAACCCCTTCCCTACACACTAAAACCCCTTCCCTACACGCTGAAATCCCTTCCCCCGCACACTGAAACCCCTTCACTACACACTGAAACCCATTCCCTACATACTGAAACAACTTCCCACACCTTGAAACCCATCCTCACACACACTGAAACCCCTTCCCTACACACTGAAACCCCTTACCTACAAACTGAAACCCCTTCCCCGCACACTGAAACCCATTCCCCACACCTTGAAACCCATCCTCACAAACACTAAAACCTCTTCCACACACACTGAAACCCATTCCCCACACACTGAAGCCCATTCCCCACACACCGAAACCCCTTCCCAAAACTCAGAAACCCTTCCCGCTCACTGAAACACCTTCCCCACACACTGAAACCCCTTCCCCACCGTCTGAAACCCCTTCCCCGCACACTGAAACCCCTTCCCCACACTCTGAAAAACCTTCCCCATGCACTGAAACCCATCCCCACACACTGAAACCCCTTCCCCACACACTGAAACCCATCCCCACACACTGAAACCCCTTCCCCACATACTGAAGCCTTTCCCCACACACTGAAACCCCTTCCCCACACACTGAAACACTTCCACACACACTGAAACCCTTCCCCACACACTGACATCTCTTCCACACACACTGAAACCCCTTTCACACACACTGAAACCCCTTCCCCACGCACTGAAACCCCTTCCCCACACACTGAAACCGCTTCCACACACACTGAAACCGCTTCCCCATGCACTGAATCCCATCCGCACACACTGAACCCTCTTCCACACACACTGAAACCCATCCCACGCACTGAAACCTCTTCCACACACAAGAAACCCATCCTCTCACACTGAAACCCCTTCCCCACGCAATGAAACCGCTTCCACACACACTGAAACCCCTTCCCCACGCACTGAAACCCATCCGCACACACTGAAACCTCTTCCACACACTGAAACCCCTTCCCCACGCACTAAAACCCTTCCCACACACTGAAACCCCTTCCCCACGCACTGAAACCTATCCCCACACACAAAAACCTCTTCCACACACTGAAACCCCTTCCCCACGCACTGAAACCGCTTCCACACACACTGAAACCCTTCCCCACACACAGAAACCCATCCCCACACACTGAAACCTCTTCCACACACACTGAAACCCATCCACTCACACTGAAACCCCTCCCCCACACACTGAAACACGCTTCCACACACACGAAACCCCTTCCCCAAGCACTGAAACCCATCCGCACACACTGAAACCTCTTCCACACACTGAAGCCACCTTCCCCACGCACTAAAACCCCTTCCCCACACACTGAAACCCCTTCCCACGCACTGAAACCCATCCCCACACACTAAAACCTCTTCCACACACTGAAACCCCTTCCCCACGCACTGAAACCGCTTCCACACACACTGAAACCCATTCCCCACACACTGAAACCCATCCCCACACACTGAAACCTCTTCCACACACTGAAACCCTTCCCCACGCACTGAAACCCCTTCCCCACACTCACTGAAACCCTTTCCCCACACACTGAAACCCATCCGCACACACTAAAACCGCTTCCCACACACAGAAACCCCTTCCCCACGCACTGAAACCGCTTCCACACACACTGAAACCCCTTCACCACAAACTGAAACCCATCCCCACGCACTGAAACCTCTTCCACACACTGAAACCCCTTCCCCACGCACTGAAACCCCTTCCCATCACGCTGAAACCCCTTCCCCACGCACTGAAACCCATCCCCACACACTAAAACCTCTTCCACACACTGAAACCCCTTCCCCACTCACTGAAACACCTTCCCCACACACTGAAACCCCTTCCCCACCGTCTGAAACCCCTTCCCCGCACACTGAAAACCCTTCCCCACACTCTGAAAAACCTTCCCATGCACTGAAACCCATCCCCACACACTGAAACCCCTTCCCCACACACTGAAACCCATCCCCACACACTGAACCCCCTTCCCCACATACTGAAGCCTTTCCCCACACACTGAAACCCCTTCCCCACACACTGAAACACTTCCACACACACTGAAACCTTCCCCACACACTGACATCTCTACCACACACACTGAAACCCTTTCACACACACTGAAACCCCCTTCCCCACGCACTGAAACCCCTTCCCCACGCACTGAAACCGCTTCCACACACACTGAAACCGCTTCCCCATGCACTGAATCCCATCCGCACACACTGAAACCTCTTCCACACACACTGAAACCCATCCCCACGCACTGAAACCTCTTCCACACACAGAAACCCATCCTCTCACACTGAAACCCCTTCCCCACGCAATGAAACCGCTTCCACACACACTGAAACCCCTTCCCCACGCACTGAAACCCATCCGCACACACTGAAACCTCTTCCACACACTGAAACCCCTTCCCCACGCACTAAACCCCTTCCCCACACACTGAAACCCCTTCCCCACGCACTGAACCTATCCCCACACACAAAAACCTCTTCCACACACTGAAACCCCTTCCCCACGCACTGAAACCGCTTCCACACACACTGAAACCCTTCCCCACACACAGAAACCCATCCCCACACACTGAAACCTCTTCCACACACACTGAAACCCATCCACTCACACTGAAACCCCTTCCCCACACACTGAAACACGCTTCCACACACACGGAAACCCTTCCCCACGCACTGAAACCCATCCCCACACACTAAAACCTCTTCCACACACTGAAACCCCTTCCCCACGCACTGAACCCGCTTCCACACACACTGAAACCCCTTCCCCACACACTGAAACCCATCCCCACACACTGAAACCTCTTCCACACACTGAAACCCCTTCCCCACGCACTGAAACCCCTTTCCCACACACTGAAACCCTTTCCCCACACACTGAAACCCATCCGCACACACTAAAACCGCTTCCACACACAGAAACCCCTTCCCCACGCACTGAAACCGCTTCCACACACACTGAAACCCTTCCACCACAAAGTGAAACCCATCCCCACGCACTGAAACCTCTTCCACACACTGAAACCCCTTCCCCACGCACTGAAACCCCTTCCCAGCACGCTGAAACCCCTTCCCCACGCACTGAAACCCATCCCCACACACTAAAACCTCTTCCACACACTGAAACCCCTTCCCCACTCACTGAAACCGCTTCCACACACACTGAAACCCCTTCCCCACGCACTGAAACCCATCACCACACACTGAAACCTCTTCCAAACACTGAAACCCGTTCCCCACGCACTGAAAACCCCTTCCCCACACACTGAAACCTCTTCCACACACTGAGACCCAATCCCCACGCACTGAAACCCCTTCCCCGCACACTGAAACCCATTCCCCACACCTTGTAACCCATCCTCACACACACTGAAACCTCTTCCACACACAATGAAATCCATTCCACACACATTGAAACCCATTCCCCACACACTGAAACCCGTTCCCCACGCACTGAATCCCCTTCCCCACACACTGAAACCTCTTCCACACACTGAAACCCATTCCCCACGCACTGAAACCCCTTCCCCGCACACTGAAACCCATTCCCCACACCTTGTAACCCATCCTCACACACACTGAAACCTCTTCCACACACAATGAAACCCATTCCACACACATTGAAACCCTTTCCCCACACACTGAAACCCCTTCCCCACACTCTGAAATCCGTTCCCCGCACACTGAAACACCTTCCCCACTCACTGAATCCCCTTCACCACACAGTGAAACACCTTCCTCACACATTGAAACCCATCATCACACACACTGAAAACCTTTCCCAACACACTGAAACCCCATCCCCGCTCACTGAAACCCCTTCCCTACACACTAAAACCCCTTCCCTACACACTGAAACCCCTTCCCCTCACTCTGATACCACTTCCCTACACACTGAAACCCCGTCCCCACAAACTGAAACCCCTTCCCCGCACACAGAAACCTATTCCCCACACACTGAGACCCCTTCCCCACACACCGAAACCCCTTCCA